>NC_031502.1:50103820-50161498 GCF_000237925.1 Schistosoma mansoni
TATATATATATATATATATATATAGTTCTACTCTTTAGTGGATAGATTAATTTTAAATGAGATGAAAAATATTCCCATAGTTCAAATAGATGGATTTTGGTATACTGGAATTTTGCCTCACTAATGTGAATAATTCAACACTACCAAGACCCAAATTAGGTTAATTACACTTCACAGTTACATTTGTTTTTATATTTGAATGAACATAAATTTTTGGGTTGTTGGACACCGACCTAGTAATTAGGCATTCGCTCATGAGATTTGAAGGTCCTGGATTCGAACGCTGGTCGGGACATGGGTGTACACTGCTGAGAAGTCCAAGCCTAGGACGAGACAACGGTCTAGTGGTTCCTAGTTTTCAATGACACTTCATTTAAGATTACTTTGTGACAAATACAACCTATATATAATTGTAAGTGTTTTTTTAAACCGGAAAATAAACATTTCTGACCTATAACACTAGATGCAAATCACAGATTTCATAAGAACAGAATGCTTTATGAGTAAAAGTTTAGTGACTTTTCTTTACAAATCAAATCCTCTACTTGTGAATTCACAAAGTTAATTATATGTTAAATAAAAGTTGCCATATAGGATACTATTTCAACTGTTTAATTTTTTTAAGTAAATTAATCGATATCTGTTTCTTAACGTGAAACCTGTTCGATAAAAAAGTGCTCGACTGATTAATTTATAGACTTGGAAAACACCTTTATAAAATAAAATATGATTTGAGTACGTACATGGGTTATTTCATTTTATTAACCATATCAACTGAAAATATACAAAATTACAATAATTCTACAAAATACTCCAGTAATAGTGTTAGTGTAGCTAAGAAACCCGATTTGGAATATTTCTGTAACATTGTATAAATATGTTCATTAGTTACTGACCAGTCTGTGCCAAAAATGATGGTTCTAGTGAAAAATAACATAAATAAAGTTCCGAACAATACATACATTTAGATCATAATGACATTTTATTAAATATATTGATACATGAGACTTACACATCACCAACTGCACGCCAATTATGCCAGCCGTGTACATGACCACAGCTTACATACACATAAGGCATTTGATCAGGACTAATTTGATCTGATTCTAGTTTAGATAGTGCACTGTCGTCATTCAGTATCCCATTGTTATTTTCTATATTAACTATGTCAGAATGAGGTGAAAAATGTGTACTTTGAGGTAAAAGTGGAAGTTTCAGTGTACGATATAAGACAGGACATTGAATATGAGCTTGATTCAATCCATTGATCTACAGAGAGAGAACAAAAATCATGCAAACAACAAGTGTAAACAAAAAAAATAGATATTTACTCAGAGCAAACAATGAGGTAAGTATATATAGCTCAATTTATGTAGTGAGATTTTTAATTCGAGAGAAAAATTTTTTATACTTTGTATGCAGGAAACAATGTGGTACAAAGTATTCAGTCATATAAGATAATTAGATTGTTTACTTTTGTGACATAGATAGAAAGTATACATTGGTTATTATTCTCTAGAAACTTGGACATACTTGAATTCTTGCTCATTTGCAAACTCCAGATCTCACTATTGAAAACAGTATGAGTGTCACAGATAGGGGATATACAGTGATAACTCTAATGACAGCTGAGATACTATGCAGAACATCTACAGTCGTTTTTAGCTCCACCATGACTACTCAAAAAGATCAACATAATTAAGATTTACTGGACAAAACCGAGGACGAATAATTACATGTCCAAGCTAATTCAATTATAGATCGATTCAGTCATTATTAATGACATAATTGCCACTGAATACGAAATCATGGTGAAATAAATGTCAGAAGGAAAATGAACTTAGAATCAACTAACTAAATACAAATGAATTACACTGAAACTGAATGAATAGAATGGAGTTCATGAAAATGGAGTTGAAATTAACTGAGCGAAGATCACCTTAAATCGATATGCCGAATTAAGACTGATATTCTCTCTTGTACACTGTATTTAGGAGTATAGTGTCCCTAACAATAAGTAAGATAAGTGAAATGATAAATAATTCAATCATGAAGTAAGTTGTCAATGATCAACAATAATGTTATATTTGTGTTTTAATTTATAACCATGAACTTGACTTTGTGAGTAGTCGCACAGGATTGAAATCCGATCTTCCTTTTCAAGTAGAGAGAAATCTCTATACATTCGATTCGACTTATAAATCATGAGTCTTACACTGATTAATTCTTTTATTTTGTCCTTGAATTCTTATGCCATGTGGTCAAAGTGAACTGTCTCTTAGAATTACAGTTGGATTCCTACTTTTTTTTTCACATCGGATAATAATCAGTGTTTAAATAAAACAAGAAAAAAGATGTTATTTAGGAAAAATAATGGGGTATAAATATTAAACAAAACAATAACCTCGGTATAAATAGGTCAGAATATTTACAATATAACGAAAAAAAATAAGGAAAAAGTCTACGAATTCATTGTTTATAAAGTTAGTGGGAAAACATCTCCTATGAGAATAGTTAATGAATTTGAACTAAGTTAATTCAGCGATGCTATTATGAAGAAAATCCATATTGTAACCACTTTCTGACTTCATTATTGTTAATGATGACGGTGATAAATGAAATATATAACTAATTTATACAACAAGAGTATTTAAAAATCGAATTTGAAATATAGCTGGAAGATGCTATTTCACGAATTCATATAAGCAAACAAACTATGGTATTGAGGGTCAAACATACGTCAACTTGTTAAATAATTTCGTATCATAGTTTATACAATTGTACATTTAGCGGCCTGCTCGAATATCTGGGCTATCTGTTCCTGCCATCTAGATATTTCAACAAGTTATCTGTTTTTGTTTATCTTACCACATGATTATGTTTATTAATTGCACAGCCTATTCAGGCGCGTTTATGAAAAGTTTATGATCTTTTGCTGTACAAGTTCCAAAAAGTACAGAGACAGCGTTGGTAACAGGTAATAGGCATTGAAAAGAATGAACATTATTCAGATATCGGTTTATGAACTGTTAACATTTGACAGGCGATCATCACTCAATATTTGTCGTCAAGGTCGACCAAGAAATAAGAGAAGGAAACTTATTGCAATACTTTGTGCTGAGAATTCTATATTGTACCAAAAATATAGTATTGAATAAAGCCATTAATAATAAAAATAATAAATAGAAATGCAGATAAATGCAGGAACACATATATAGATTTACAAAAAGGTAGATTTTATATTCAAACGGAAGGTGAAGGAATGGAAGAGGATGAAACGATGGCAAGTTTTGATGTATCTTTCTTATTTACTAATGTACCTATCAATACAGCATTAGATATTATTTATGATTGTTTAAAATCTGACTCAGATTTGAATTTACGATGCCAATTAGGTCCATCCAAAGTTATTAAATGCTTGGAACTGTGTTTACGATCAACGTTATTGACATTTCGAGACCTTTACAGATAGAAAGGTGTAGCAATGGGTTCACCAGTTCCTCCGATTATAGCTGATTTATTCATGCATTCTCTAGAAACCAGTGAGATCACAAGATGTGTATTTCCACCAAAAGTCTGGTTACGGTATGTAGATGACATTTTCATTATCATTAAACGGAATGGTTTAGAATTGTTCGGAAATGTAAACAGCACTTCGGAGAATATCAAGCTAACAAAGAAAATAAAGTCTGGTGACCACAAACTGTAGCTTCTCGATTGCTTGGTTAATCGAAGATATAATAATAAGTTTGAAGTAAATGTATTCAGGAAATCAACACATTCTGAGAGACACTTAGATTATGGTTCGGCTCATGCGTTTTGTACGAGTTACAGTTGTAAAAAATTTGATTAGCAGAAGTTTTAATCTCGTTACATATAATGAAGACTAACAGGCTGAATTGAATGGAGATTTGTCTGCGCTTAAGAACGACAATTACTCCAAAGAGTTTATAAAGATTATTAGGAAGTAAAGAAAAACTAAATTAGAATATATACCGAAATATTGGAAGTCCACCGTGGTCATACCATATCGTAGTGAAACTTGTATTTTTATTTTTCCTTCATATAAAAACCAATTAACACCGAATATCCACTATTAATAACTCAATCTTACACATACACACAGTTCATTCAGTCATTTATTTTCACATGATACGCATTTAACTGACTCATGTTATCTTATTTACTTAAGTCAACATCCAAATATGATTGGATTAGGTTTGACTGTTAAACGATATAAATTTCCTTGATGATTTTGATTATTACCCTGAAGAAGTCCAAACAAGTTTGCTGGACGATATGTGGGGATTATTTAAATTTCCAATGGCTGAGATTATTTCAAATATAATTTTCACTTATAAGGAAAGATCAATATATGAAAGGTTACAACAATCCGGGAAACTCTGATAACTAAAATAAAAATGGACACTGATTCGTTAATAAAATACTTTTCGATAGATATTTGTATTAAAGGCATTAAATTCAAAAACAAATATCAGTGAGATCACCCTCCCTCCCAAATAAAATACAATGAAAGGGAACTAACTACAATCAATAAGAATGAGATTAGCAACAACAACGGGACTAACCATTTTCATCAAATCTTCTGGACAAGCTGTGTATTTTAATCCTGATCTAGATCGCCATAATAAAGTTACTCCGCATAGATCAATAATTGTCATATCAGTGAGAATATTATCTTCTTTAACCTAAATGAAAAAAAGTAGAAATCATGAAAAGAAGAATTCAAAGAAAGTAAAAATTATTATTTTCGCTATGTTATAAGAATTAACCTTACTATACAAATAATTAGTTGTTAAAACTGCAAACATATATAGGTGTGTGTAAACAGGGTCGAAGAGTGACGTTACGTAAAAGTTAACCCGTTGTGGTATTGAATACAGAATAAAGATAACTCAGAGAAAGAAATTTTCTCTTCGACGATATCATTTACTAAAGCTGGACAGTTGTATACTTTTAGCATGGAGACACTTGTGGAGATCAAAGAATTTTCTTGGTTTGAAATCACTAAATGGTCTTAGCTAGACTATCATAGAGAAACAGGAAGCATAAGGCAGCCGTTCAGTCTTGATGTTGGACTTCTGAACAATGCTCATCCGTGAATCGAACCCGATATCTTTGGTCTTGCATATATTTATGGTTATTTAATAAATATGTGGAAGAATAGAAAGAGATTATATCATAAAGTGACTTGAGATTTGAATTTTCAAAAAAGAGGTTAAAGAAGAAAAGGGAAATGGAAATAAGTAACGCGTCGGAAATATGAGATGATGGTCTACCTGAAAGATATGAAGAAATTAAAAAAGTAAAGGTCATAATGAGAATTGAACAACATACTAATTTGTGATACTTTGGATTATCCCATTGGTTGATCAATCATAGTTGATATGCCCATCAATAAACGATTATGACAAATTAATGTAAAACAGACAGAATGGGGGAGAGCAGTGAAATCCAGGACGCGTGTTTTTTCGTACATGGGACTCGTCAGCTAGATATACCTGGATCCTAGAGTTGATATCCACTCCAGAATTAAAATTCATATTCGATGTACAGGTGAGTGGCTATCTAGATTCAAGAGCTAAGTAAATAACGCGTTGATGTTTGAAGTGAAACTTATTTGGCTGGAATTCCGGAGTGGACATCAACTCTAGGATACAGGTTATATCTAGCTAACGAGTCGCAAATAGGATGAAACGCGCGCCCTGGATTTTATTTATAGTCATATGTATGCATGTTGTAAGTTTTCAGGATATTATCATTTCGGTAAAAGGTTTTGATATTCATAACAACAATAATAACTGAACTTGATTTTAGGTTATGCATTCCATATAACGATCAATAATATTATGCAACTGTTGGAACTGAATTACATATTTTCGCACAAAAAAATAGTATCTCTAGTGATGCTAGCTTATCACAAGAGGAAGGAGAAAAAACAATTTTCATTCTTTTGTGCGTGATTCGGTATATATATATATATATATATATATACTGATTTTCTGAACATTCGTCTATTTTGATCTCGCTACACTAATTTGAAATGTGTAACCTTTACATATGACACTTTCCAATTAATGTACCTACCATTTCAGGAATGAGTTATCAAGCGTTATATCCAATTTAATTCAATCAGATTGTTACAGTAAGCACAATATTGGTCAGCGTATTATCATTTGAGGTTTGATCTGAATACATCTAAAGGATTTTCAATCACTTCGTTCCAGACTGAATAGTACATAGTCCAGCGCATAAAAGTTCAAACTAGAATTTCCTGGTTTTTGTATAATAAAACACAACTTAATTTTTATTTAATCACAAGTTTAAACTAAGCGGTACCATAAATCATATTATCTATTTGTCTTAATGGACTGAAGTTTTAGCTGAATTTGGACTAATTCTTATGACACTTTCAGAGTAGTGTGATTGATTGTGTGTTTTGAACTTTGTCTTTCCACTGTATTATTTTATTTTTTAAAAAGTGTCCTACACTATATTTAGTGAAATTACTTTGCATTATATATATTAGAACGTTTAATAGTTGAAACTTCCAACCACTGGATTTCCGTTTCATATAATTCAGTTCCAACAGTTGCATAATATTATTGATCGTTATATGGAATGCATAACCTAAAATCAAGTTCATAAATCTGTATTTTAGTAAATGAATTACATTAAGATTTTGTTCTATTATGCTCTTACAAAATGCATACATATGACTAGAAATAAAATCCAGGGCACGCGTTTCTCCTATTTGCGACTCGTCAGCTAGATATAAAACTCCGCCTGTAGCTCTTCTAGAGTTACTACCGGTCCCAAGCTCGGGTAAAAGAGGAGGGTTGGGCATGAGGTTGGCAACCCCAACCCGTAGAAAAAATCTTGCTAAAAAGACGCCAAACAGATTAAACAAATTAAACCACTTAAACTCTGCCCTTCGAGTTGAAGGAAGAATTATGACGCCTCAGGATGAAAGTCGAAATTCTTCGGAAGTCACGAGGCCGATGCCTCTTCTAACAACCAGAGCAACACTCTTTATAAGTACATGGAACGTCCGGACAATGTGGGAGACCGGAATGACCAGTCATATAGTAATGAAAATGAGGAGATACGAATTGGCAGTACTCGGAATCAGCGAAACCCAGTGGACCCAAGCTGGACAGCAAAGGCTAGATACGGGAGAGATGTTGCTGTAATCCGATCACGAAGCGGAAAATGCTCCACATACTCAGGTAGTTGCTCTAATAATGTCCAGAGAAGCACGAAATGCACTTGTAGGATGGGAATCTCATGGATCCAGAATCATTACAGCATCGCTCAAAACAAAGAAGTAGGGGATCACAATGAATGTTATCCAATATTATGCATCCAGAACCAGATCGATCATATTTGTCTCAATAAAAAATTCCGAAGGACAAGGGAAGATGTGAGAACCAGGAAAGGAGCTGACATAGCTTCAGATCAACACCTGGTTGTGGCCAAGATGAAACCGAAGCTAAAGAAACTGGACAAACAGCATTACAAAGGTTCAATACAGCCTTCCTTCGAGATACTAACAAAATCAACCAATTCAAGATAACTCTCAATAATAGGTTCCACGTTTTACAAGATCTACTGAAAGAACAAAAAACCACTATGGAGGACAACTGGAAAGGTATCAAAGAAGCATTAACTCCAACATGTCAGGAGGTTCTGGATTACAACAAGCATCATCATAAGGAATAGATCTCTATGGGAACCCTGGACAAGATTCAAGAAAGGAAGAACAAGAAGACAGCGATTAACAACAGACAAACATGATCAGAGAAAGTCAAGGCACAAGTAGAGTATGGAGAAGCAAACAAGCTAGGGAAGAAGAGCATGAAAGTCGACAAGCAGAAATACATTGAAGAACTAGCAACGACGGCGGAAAAATCTGCAAGAGAAGGGAATATGGAACGACTCTATGATACAATGAAGAAACTAGCATGTAAATATAGTAAACCAGGGAGACCAGTCAAGGACAAAGAAGGCAAGACAATCACGGAGATTCAAGAAGAGAGGAAAAGATGGGTAGAACACTTTGAAGAACTCTTGAATAGACCTGCTCCGTTGAATCCACCGAAAAACGAAGCAGCACACACACCTTCCTATAGATGTTACTCCACCAATAATCGAAAAAATCAGGTTGGCCATCGGACAAATCAAGAGTAGGAAAGCAGCAAGACCTGACAATATGCCAGCCGGAGCACTAAAGTCAGATATTGAAGTAAATGCAAACATGCTTCACCTTCTATTTAGGAAGATTTGAGAGGAAGAGCAAGTGCCGACGGGCTGGAAAGTAGGATACCTCACCAAGACACAAAAGAAAGATCTCAATACGTGTGAGAACTACAGAGGCATCACACCGTTGTCAGTACCAAGAAGTTTTCAACAGAGTGTTGCTGAACCGGATGAAAGACGCAGTAGACGCTCCACTTCGAGATCAATAGGCTGGATTCCGTAAGTATCTGTCGTGCACAGACCGAATTGCGACACTAGGGATCATCATGGAACAATCAGTTGAGTGGAACTCATCACTATACATCAACTTCATTGACTATGAGAAGGCGTTTGACAGTGTGGATAGGAGAACATTATGGAAACTTCTTCGGCACTATGGAGTTCCCGAGGAGATTGTCAACATTATCGGGAACTCAAGCTACGGAATACAGTGCAAAGTCGTGTATAGACGCCGGTTGATAGACGCATCCCAAGTAAAGACAGGACTCAGACAAGGATGTCTACTCTCCTCCTTCCTGTTTCTTCTGGTGGTCGACTGGATTACGAAGATCTCGACATCTGAGGAGAAGCACAGAATACAATGGACATCTCAAAATCAATTGGACGATTTGAACTTCGCAGATGATCTAATTGTCCTATCCCATACACACCAACAAATGCAGATGAAGAAAACCACTGTAGCAGCAGCCTCTGCATCAATAGGCCTCAACATACACAAAGGAAAAACCAAGATCCTCAAATACAACACAGAGAACACCAACTCAGTCACACTTGATCACGAAACTCTGGAAAAGGTGGAAACTTTCACATACCTGGACAGTATCATTGATGAACAAGGAGGACCTCATGCACACGTAAAGGCGAGAATTGACAATGGAAGAGCCGCATTCCTACAACTGAACAACATATGGAACTCACAACAACTGTCAACGAATTTCAAAGTGAGAATCTTCAATACGAACGTCTAGACAGTCCTACTGTACAGAGCTGAAACGTGGAGAACTACTACAACCATTGACAAGAAGGTACAAGTATTTATAAACAATTATCTACGCAAAATACTCAACATTCACTGTCCGGATACCATCAGCAACAGCCTTATGTAGGAGAGGACAAACCAGCTTCCAACTGAAGAGGAAATTAGGAAAGGACGTTGGAAGTGTATAAGACATATATTACAGAAATCACCAAACTGCATCACGAGGCAAACCCTAACTTGAAATCCTGAAGTAAAGTGAAAAATCGGAAGGCCAAAAAGCACATTGCATCGGAAAATAGAAGTAGATATGAAAAGGATGAATAACAACTGGAAAGGATTGTTTGGGACAGGGTTGCATGGAGAATGCTGGTGGGCGGCCTATGCTCCTCCACGAGGAGTAACAGGTGCAAGTAAATAAGTAAACTAGATATAACCTGTATCCTAGAGTTGATGTCCACTCCGGAATTCCAGCCAAATAAGTTTCACTTCAAACATCAACGCGTTATTTTACTTAGCTCTTGAATCTAGGTAGCCACTCACCTGTACATCGAATATGAATTTTAATTCTGGAGTGGATATCAACTCTAGGATCCAGGTATATCTAGCTGACGAGTCCCATGTACGAAAAAACACGCGTCTTGGATTTCACTGCTCTCCCTCATCCCGTCTATTTTACATTAATTTGTCATAATCGTTTATTGATGGGCATATCAACTATGACTGATCAACTAATGGGATAATCCAAAGTATCACAAATTAGTATGTTGTTCAATTCTCATTATGACCTTTACGTTTTATATAAACTCGTGTTCATAAAAACTATCCGTGGATTGGTCGATTCAATAAACAAATGAAATCACATTGGACGAAATGATAAAAGATCTATATACAAGGTAAGAAACAGCAATGAACAAATAACTGGGTATAAAATAGAGAATAAATGGATTTTCCTTACCAAATTAGTTGGTACACAACGATTACTTCTCATTTCATATACAGAACCACATACACTAACTTCACGCCACTGTGATCGAATATTAGAACTGTAATGGAAAATGAAATATAGATTTGAAAGTAAAAAAACATATTCTGAATGGAAATTGATAGAAACGATGATAAATTTATGCATTTAAAATGATTAAACGTCTACATGATTCTGTTGGTTACTTAGACACGGCATGAAAAAAGGTCTAAAATATATAATTCAATTATTAAGTGCACAGGTTTATGTAATCGGATTTGAACCACACTATTTGACGATTAAGAAGAGGAATTTGGTGGGTAGGATGGGATTCAGGTTTTTGAATTATTGTTGGTTGAAAGTTCAGTGATTTGACTATTGAGTCACAGTTTCTATTTTTGCTAAAACACAATCCTTTTTGACAGTTTTTAATGCAAAGACTAATCTTAGCTAAACTACAATTGAAAACCAGGAAGCTCCGAGCAGCTATTTCGTCTGAATATGGGACACCTCAGAAGTGAGCATCGACTACTTCATTACAGAGAATCTTACCCAAGACCTTAAGTCTCGTGTGCGAATGTTCAACCTCTAGACTGCTGAGCCGGTATCCAATGGTCGTCGATATGCACTTCTGAGGAGTCCTAATACTAGGGTGAACTGGCCGTCCAATGTTTCTAAGTTTCTAATGATGGCCTAAGATCAGTTAGTGAGTTAAAACTAAGAAAATTCCACAACCTCCTCAAATTCCATTATTCTAATAACAATCGTTGTTGATTAAACTCCCTACTATATCTTTATTATTTTTTATAAAAATTGATTACTGTTTAATACTCAGTAATTAAAAGTTAATTATTCTACCACATAACACCAGAAGTCAATTTGTTTATCTCTAAAGTAACCTAATAATTTCTGTCCATATTATAATTTATCATTATACTTTATAACAACATATTAATTCTTTATTAGCCACCAAGGGAGATGTAAAAACTATTATGAAACCCAACCACTTGGCATTATGATCATATAAGTTTTATAACATCAACTCAGTTCCTAAACACTAGAGTCAGAGTGTTATAATTCAACAATGTGGTTACATGTTTACAATGAGATTTTAAAGGCTTAATAAATATTAGAAATAAAATACAATAAAGATAAAACAATTTTCTTCTTTTACTTACTCACGATCTGTTCATAATTATGATGAAAAGTTCAGATAGAGCATTATGCAATAAACATAAAGAATGAGGAAAACAACTTGATTAGTTTATTCAAAAAAGAGCACTACTATAAATCAATATGATAATATTTAGTGATAAATGTATAATTAACTATATGAGCTAACATTCTATCAGCTAGTTAATTCATTACACACTAAACTAGAAGAACTGTTTGAAGTTAAATATTCTATTAAATTAAAATTGTATTTTAGTGGGGCATAAAGGTGGAATTGATTAGGATAGGAATCCATTTTTTTCTTATTTGAAACTTAGAATGAATACATTCAAAAGTAACCAGGTTTGGATAATATTAACACGTTGTTGAAGTTGAACACTACACACATGACATTAAAGTCAAACACGACCAATACTTTTCAGGTAATTTAACCCAATTGACATAGTGATTTATGAATTATCCATAGCGCAGCAATGTCACATTTTATTAATATGTAAAATTTTTAGCGTTTTACTCTAAGAATAGTCCAACTAGGCTAACTTCATGAAGATTTAGGTGCTGAATGATAAATAAAACAGAATCACGTACTGAACAATGTCCAATATTGATTACATAAACTGAAATTGGAATCAAAGCACTTAAGGGCTACTGTAAAAGAGGGTAGGAGTATTTTATGCACCACACCCATGAAAAATAAGCATATTCTTAATCGGGTTACAAGTTAGTAACGTTAGTCAAGACTGAGACAATTAAGAGATACTTTGAGCAATCCCAGTCACTAATTACCTCGGTAAATTAAAATGGCTAGTCCAGTAGGAGGTTGGAATAGCCACACCAAGGTACAGAATGCGTTCAATAAGCTATAGGTTATCGATGTGCGCTGACGTATCGGTGTGTAAATGTTCTAGTTGAATTCTGCAAGACAACTGGAATAAATGTATGAAAATACTAGTAATCGGTAAGAGAAAATACTGAATACCATAACTCTGAATACATCAGTGACACATAACACTAGAACATTAAATCCATTTAACCAAAAATTCAATTAGACATAAGTACTAAGAGATGTGCCATACAAACAAAGAAATTGGATAATTGATTACAAATTTGTGTTATAAACTGATAGTTATTATGTTGAAGTTAGACATTAATTACGTCATTGAATCGAAACTTTTAGTTAACTTTCTTCACATTCCTCTAAATATGATCACACATTTTGCATGTGATTTCTTTGATTTCTCCTGTCCTTTAAATGGTGTTAATGTCTGCTTGATTTGATTTAAGCTAATGATTTGTCAAATACAGATTTATGTACTCCGATTTGGGTCACATGCTGTACAAGAGGGTTATCAATACTACCAGGCTAAAGTCAAATCCTGTAACCACTAGATCATAACTTCGCTAATCAATATTTATTTTATTGGCATCACGAACCGAGTTAAGTTACGCATCCATTGAAAACCAGGAAACATTGGACAGCCGTTTCGTCACAATGCAGGACTCCTCAGAGGCGTAAGGGTTCTTTCTTCCACGACCTCACCACTGAGGAGTCCTATACTAGGACGAAACGACTGTCCAGTGCTTCCTGGTTTTTAATGGATGTCTAATTTGGATCGGTTCGTGACATTAGTAACATTTAATAATCTCCTCAAACCTCTACACCAATTAATAATTATTTATCTACAACTCCATATTTATAATAAAATGCTCTTTTTAAATGAATATTTCTATGAAATATTTGATTAATTTGTAATAGGAATGGGGACTGATGTATAAATTATCTACCTGCTTCGATTCATACTCATATAATGACATAAGACATACCTGAAGCTTGATTTGTTTGTTCAATAATTTTAGCCGGAGGAATCCGTAACATCATGACACCATTTGTTGTTAAACCATCCATAGAATTATCACATTTCCATTTTATAGCACGTTCCTTTTCGGAAAATAAAGCATAAGTAAAGATCTATAGCAATATACATAAGCTGATGAAAATTTGTATATAATTCAATCATTGTATATCCAAATCATGAAGTAATGAATGTGGAAAATTATTTATGAACTAGTCGTTGAGTAGCGATTTTCCATAATGACTAAATCTGTTGAGAAATTTCGGTATAAATAACAACTGGGGAAATTAAATGAATGATACGATTCAGTGTACTTGTTAGTGAAAAACTGAAATAAAAGATTTAACTTTCAGCAAGTAAAGATGATTACATAATGTAGGCGTAGAGGTTTGAAATTAATATTTTCACACGGTAAGGGAAGCATTCACTCCGTCTGAAGCCCTTCTAAGGTTACTCCTGATTCCAAGCTCGGATAAAGAAGAGTAAAAAAGAACCTTGCTAAAGATATCGCTAACTAGAAGGAAAATACTACAAAAAAAGTAGAATAGATACGATATAATTCTTAATATTCCTGTAAATCATGAGCGTTTTACATCGTGCTTGACCCTTTCATGGGTTCAAATTATGGGAGCATTGATCGGTAAAGGTTTGAAGTGCAAAGAAATAAATATGTAAATCCTAGTGGGAACTGTAAAAGTATTTGAAAGTTTCTCTCAAACATTTTTCTCTTTCTATACTCTTGCAAAAAGAGACAACCAATCTGCCAGTCTAGGACATATTCATTGATATTATATCTATAGAGACGGATACAAGTGCTTTATTTCAAACTCCCATATAACACGACACCACAGAAAGAAAATTTAAAAAATGGAAAGATATCAAACAGAAGTGGAGGCAATGGGGAAAAATAAGGAAATAGACTTAAAGGATGACTGCATTACTTTCGTTTTGAAATATGCCATCTAGCGTCTCCGATCATTGATTCAGTACACATCGAAACGCAAAGCGAGGATGAACGTATATCTTCTTGTACTAATTAGACTAGTAAATGATGACATTATGACATATCAATATCTTTCAGTCTAATCACATTTGACCGGATAAGCTTGGAATTTCTATTGTGAAATACGCTTTAATTATTGCGAAGTTTGGATGAGGGAAATCAATTCCAGAATAAAAAAATTTGACAACCATGCTTTCATGTATGCGGGTAGTGTAACTGTAACAATTATTACTCACATTATGGACCTATTACTATAATATATTTCGTAATACACAGGTAACGTTTTTATTCGTGTTTATTAACTCTATGTATTTCAAGAGTTGAGTTTATTCTATTTATTTAGAAATGAATATGGAGATTATGAAAAGTATTGTTGGGCTACTTAGTATGAAAAGTTGTCTGATGAAGAATTTTTAAAATTAAGCTGAGTAATGAAATTGATTACTATCAGATAATTGTATTTCATGGGTACCATAACCCTTTAGAGGATTATTTAAAGACTGAACCACAGATTTAGACACAAGTTACTTATGAATGACTGGAAGAATTTACTTTGGACCAGTTCTAATTGTCTGCTTACATAGAGTAGGAGATTACGAAATGGATGACAATGTTAAAAGTTAGTTCCTGATGGATACTAAAGATAATTAAGGAGAATTTTTAATATAACTGAGGAACAGTTGGAATTACTGAAGAACAAACTGTTTGAATGACCCAGAATATATGTAACAAAAATACAAAGTGATTGATGATAAATCAGATTTTAGATTTTACAAACCTTACAAAAATTCCCTTTTATACAATTTATAGTAGGGGAGTATACACATTTCTTGAGCCTAAGGTTAGTTGAATTACACTTTACTAGACAGTCGAAAACCAGCTGATCTGTCGAAGCGTGGGATGAACCATTTTTTACCATTTTCAAGTAACCTTTATTGGTTTGAAGTAAATATACACACTCAAATAAGAAAAAAACATATTTCAGAGGCCAAAAAAGTGCTTAGTATTATTTCTAATAAAATAGCTTTTAATTTCGTGTCCAGAGGAAATGCACATTTAGTGCGAGGATGATTTGGATATGCTGGGATCAGTCCTTTTTAAAACAATTGTCTTTGAAATATGTGTTATGTGCAGTTTGTTCTTATTTCCAATCCAGTCGAGTATTGTTAAAGTGTAATCATTGAGAATAATGTGCATTTCGAAAAGACACAAGAGAAAATAATAAACGTTGTTAAATTTCGAATTTATGAAGATTTATAAAAGGATCAACTTGACCATTAAATTAGAATTTCATTGTTTGTTTTTTCTTAAGAAAAAAGAATACAAAAGATTAAAACATGAACTACAATATTTGAACCCAAAGAAATAACAGTTTTAATATCCTGGTGTTATATTTAACAGTTAACATCCATGGTAAGTAATAAATCGCGAGACGGTCATTAGGAAAAATAGAGGAAAAACAATAGATGAAATAAAGATGGATAGTGGCTAACAGTAGAATCCAGGATGCGCGTTTCGTCCTATTTGCGACTCGTCAGCTGGATGTACCTGCATCTCAGAGTTGATGTTCACTCTGGGACTCGAACCCAGTACCTTTCGCTTCAAACGCCATCGCGTTATCCACTCGGCCACTGAGTCCTGAGAGCCACTTGCTTGTGCAATACTAAGTGAATAGATGAAATATCTGTCAATTATTCAATAAACATTAATTTGACATAAATAGGATAGAAAATTAATGTAGATATCAAAAGTAAGCATTTTCAAAAGGCGATTTCATGTTCCAGGAAATAATTTTTTGGTATTCGGACTAACCGACAATATGCTGGCTTTACTCAAATATCATCACTTACAAACTAAATTGAGTTGTAGGTGTAATAGTGCATGATATATGAAATAACGACCAGACTTGCAATCTCGATAATTTAGATGAACATTATATTATGCATACTTAAAGAGTAAAAATGGATGACTGACGAAAACACGAGTCCGTCAGTCATAAACAAAACAGAACATGACATGAATGTGTACCGGTATACACTATCAAATTTATCAGCCAGTCTATTATCTTAATCCTGCGAGTCCGAAAAAACTTAAAAATATGCGCTGATGAAGACCTAAACGCATTACATTGAGTAAAATCCGAATTTTATCGAAAATAATAACTAATTATCAGTTCAAATAAATACACTGCGAAGATTTTGAGGAATACCTTTCTATTATGGTAATATGAAAAGTCTAAAACCAGTATGCAAGTGAAAGAAAGAGAATATGCACAATTCAGTGATGATTGTTCATAGTTTCTTTAGCATTTTAATCAGTCAGACTCTTATATAGTTGTAATATAACGTCAAGACTTTATGTCCAGTATCTTAACTGTTGAAATCTTGAAACTAAATAATACAATCGTCAATGCTTTCATCACATGTATTCCTTCCGAAAATCATGTTGTTTGAAACCTGTATAAGAATAGTAGTACGTGACTATGAAAAAAATCTAATAATACCTCATGTTTTATGTAATTCAAAGTAGTCTTACTCTTAGGCTTGAATAGTGTACCACAGTTTGATCTATTCGATTGTTTTATATGGTTGAAATGAAAATGATTTATAGTTTGTATTTATCAGCTTCCTAGAATTATATTCAGAATTGAATCCAATTTTTTAAAATAAAGTTCTGAATTTTGTTCTAAGTTACAGTCGATTTACTAATTAAAATAATTGAAGTGATAAAAAATATAGTCTGAACATGGATTCAGTCTATAATTAGCAACGCGATATGAGGAAGAACGATCATTAATAACGTACAGTAGAATATAACAGTGAATCAATTCAATATAATAAATTTTACATCTGCTTAAAGACGGAAAATTAGCGACCAATACTAATGGAGCCTGAAAAATCACACCGTTTCAAAACAGTTAGAAGAAAATACGTGGTAGAATTTAAGACAAGAGAAACTTAATTGTTCAAAGTGTTTATTTAAAAAATGAAAAGATTAGTGAATTTGAGCCATAGTGACTATTTGTCATCTGTTTCGGTTCAACTCCTTAAATATCAGTTATACCTATTCCATGAAACTCCTACAGGATGTCTGTATAGTTCATACATGTAGTTGGAGACCATATGGAATAAAGATGAGTCTTAGTTTGACAACAATGGATTATTTTTTTATCTCTAGAACACTGAACCTGACTCAGTACACAGGAGTATAAAATAACTCAGGATACGTTACAAATGCTTTATCAACCTTAGATGATGGTTTATAAACTTATCAACTAACTCGTTCTTCTTGTTTTCTCTTTACTCTATATCTGGATTTAACATCACTCAATCTGTTGTCCAATCAAATACAAGTGATATTTCGTTGAGACATACGATAGAATAATTATAACCAAGACATATCTTAGATTGCACAGTAAATAAATGCGATGGAAAGCTATGATAACCGAGAGACTCCGTTTAATTCCAACTTTTGCACACATGTCTTAAAGCTCGATTGTCGTTCTCTGTCAGTCAGTATTTTTTATCTATAAAAACAAATACTGATATTGTGGTGCGTGCTATTGATGTCGATAGATATAAGTAGTATGTATCATCAGTCGAAAGTGAAATACCTGACAGCATAAGGTTAAGAAGATAAAAGAAAAGAAAATGATTATTGTGGAAATGAAGGAAAAGTGAAGTCTGAAATGGTTAACTGATATTTGCAAAAGGAACAGTCAAGTTTGAGACGAAACAACTGTACACTCGTTTATGTACATGTGTTTATCTCCTAGGAAGTAAACTTTGTCAGTAGTTAATGTCTTATCCTTTGCAAAATAGAGCCTTTCCTTGGCCGATCACAGACGCATCTTATTTGGCAGTTTGTGATTGGCACAATGCATCAACGTGTCCTTATGTAGCGATTCTTGGTTGGCCTACTGTTGTAGTAATTCAGTCAAGCCAGTATCAGTTTATGTACTCGACTTTTAATCGAGCGTTGGTATGTTTTGCATATGATTGAAAGTTAAGTGCTTTAATCACTAAGTCGCTAAAAAATGGGCAAAGGAAACTTCTTTCTAAATTTACGATGATTAAAACCATGAAATAAATCACAATCATGAAACATTCGTCAGATAAAAACATTAGCTATTTATCAGTTTGCTTATTTCGTTTGTTTGTTTTATTAATTGAGGAAGTGGTGGTACACAACGATATATATACATATTTATATCAACGGTTATGATAAATAAACAAACTAAAAGCGTTTTATTGTTATCTAAAAAGCAAGCCACATTTTCATTGAAGCTATTTAAGCTTGTATGTCAGGCAAATAGAACACTGATATATTTACCCTTTAATAAACAAGATCAGATAAATAATTAATATTTTATAAAAGTTACCAGTGGAATTTAGATTGTAGGCTTTACCATCCTACTTGTGTTTATTCATCATCAAAACTGATCTAACTGGATCCATTCTACAGTTTCAATGGAAACATGAATCCAGTACATTAACTTCAATTTGTTATTAGTCTTAGCTAATTATCATTTGTCTTAGGATAACTGTGTTGAAGTTATTTACAAGAAACTGATAATTACAGTTTGATATATCGCTATATTGTTAATAAATGTCTAAAAAACAATTGAGTTTCAGATATTTGTAGGGAACAAGTAAAAATGGTTCCTCACATATTTTTAGCACTTTATATTAGAAAACACAAAACCAATTATGATTCAAATCTTATCACTCAGTAAGTTCAGGCTAGGAAACCACTGTAGGTGAGCAAATTAACCCGAGTTTTATATTTGACGAGGTGATTCATCATGTCCACAAGCTATGTTATGGAAAGGATTAAAACTTGTGTTGTACAGCTCGGCTGTTAATCGGTCTGTCAGCTATTAAGTTTATGGACTAAGCAAACTAGAGTGAAAACCTACGTAGAATTTACCTATTGAATTGGGTGAAGTAAACTTTTATGATTGGCTGATTCAGAAAAAGGACATTATTCTAATCACCTGAAAGATCAATATCCGATGATTATCTCACAACTGGGTGTCTTCAAATAAGAACTGGTCAATTTGGAAAATTTGTCTACACGTCAACATCCAACGGATTACAAACAGAGTATTTCTTGTTATGCTATAAATACTAATAATGGATACTACTACTGCCATTAATGCCTGTTACTCCTCGTGGAGGAGCAGAGGTCGCCCACCAACACTCTACATGCAATCCTGTCCCAAACAATCCTTTCCAGTTGTTATTCATCCTTTTCATATCTGCTTCTATTTTCCGATGCAATGTGCTTTTTGGCCTTCCGATTTTTCACTTTACTTCAGGATTTCAAGTTAGGGTTTGCCTCGTGATGCAGTTTGGTGATTTCTGTAATATATGTCTTATACACTTCCAACGTCCTTTCCTAATTTCCTCTTCAGTTGGAAGCTGGTTTGTCCTCTCCTACATAAGGCTGTTGCTGATGGTATCCGGACAGTGAATGTTGAGTATTTTGCGTAGATAATTGTTTATAAATACTTGTACCTTCTTGTCAATGGTTGTAGTAGTTCTCCACGTTTCAGCTCTGTACAGTAGGACTGTCTAGACGTTCGTATTGAAGATTCTCACTTTGAAATTCGTTGACAGTTGTTGTGAGTTCCATATGTTGTTCAATAGTAGAAATGCGGCTCTTGTTTTGCCAATCATCGCCTTTACGTTTGTATCAGACCCCGCACTAGTAGTGGATATATGTAATTAAAGATTAGTAACACTAGTGATCCAAAGTTGTTAGCTAAATCGACGCCAACTAGTGTCAGGCGGTTGTCATAGTTTTTTTTATTGGCGTAAAACTGTAGTTCAATGATCTGAGCACATAAATTTTGTTGATGGAGTCACCTAATAAAATTTGATCAGCACGGTAGCGGTGTTCATCTCAGATAATAAGTATGGATTGTAACAAAGTTTACCTGTACTGTGGTGTGTATTACTTATATCCACATAAGTAGTATATAACGGCGGTCGGGCATTGAATGTATTTCAGTAGAAGATCGATAACCTTAGAACGGGACCGAAACCCAATTGGTATGAAAATACTTGAACGATAAGAATCGGGGACGATGGAATGATATTTACAGAAGGAACTTTCAAGATTGAGACAATTGATTGCAAATTAACTGTATGGTTGTCAGATTTTACTGAGATATTCTGTAACTTTGTGCTTAAATACATTGTCCCACCCGTGTTCTTGTTCACTACAGTATGATTTAGATTTATGTGTTATAATCAACAGAGCATTTCAAATAATTAGACTTATTAAACAACATTATTTCAACAAGCTTTTTCTACTCCACTGATTAATTTTAATTAGAATAAACTTATTTCTTCTCAGTTTAAGAGTCCAGTTTGTTCGTGATAGACTACAAATAGCCCCATCTGAAAACAGTAATACGCTATATAATATAATACCATATACTAATGTATATTCTAAGATGATGGAGGATATTTGTAGCTCATGATGAGGATGTTGAAGCTGTTGTGAGTTCTGAGCCAGATGGATTGGTTGTGAAGATTTCATCACTCTTTTGAACAATACTGTTAGCAATTACTTCAACCAACAAGAAAAAGAATTTACAAAGGCAATGTCAGGATTCAGGTCAAGAGAAAAAATAACTAAAAAGAACACAGAAGAAACGACCACGTAGTTAAAGATAAAAAAACCAATCAAATTTCAGGTCAACAAAACAAGCTATTATTTAGTTGTGAAGAGATTCTAATAGTACACTTCTCTTTGAAGTACGTGTTGATAATGTTGTTCAAAAGAAAAATAACCGCTTCTCAACCAATCTATCCAGATCAGAGATCATAACAACTTCAACATGATATACATTATCTAACATCAATCGTATACATCAATAATATGAATTCTTTTTAGAACAAAAATGAGCTAATTTGTTTGTTAATATGTATAACTTTGATATTTTAAACTGAATGATAAAGAAAAAAGAAAACACTTCACTTACCCCTAAAAAAATATTATTTGATGCATCAAATCCAGCTGCATATAAACGAGCAGTGTAGGGTGGATCACGATCAATGTGAATACGACAAGCAAAACGTGAAACTGCACTTTCATAATTACCACGACTGGAATCTTTTGAATTATCTTTACATTGTTTATTATTATTATTGATATGCTGCTGATCGTTTTCACTAACTGACGGTTTTGGTTCGGATACAACAAAATCTATGTGATTGTCAGTACTTCGACCAATCTATAAAAAATATTAATCAAAGTATGTACCAACAGATAAATACAATTAAATGTTACAAAAATCTTGAACCGGAAAAGTGTTTAACTCTATGACTTATAGACAGTTATTATTATACTTCACATTAAACTATAAAGTTAATACGAAAGATGTAGATACTTTTGTTTGAGTTCAGTCAATTATATGAGTAAGAAAATTGCTATAAAAAGGTGTGAAATCTAATGTCGAATGTTACCAACTTTGGACATGAATTAAAATATTTCTAGGTTATTTTGTTGATATCAAATGAGTTGGATGAAGGCAAGTTATTTTAGACTAATAGAAAGAACTATAGTATAATTTCCCATAAAGTCTATGTCTGATTCAGAATAAATACATAAAGATTGGGTTATTGAAAGTAGTGTAGTTTAGTGATCAAGTATAAGTTCGAGTAAAAAATGTGTAGTGTAAGGGTTCATCATGACATTCCCTGATAGAAAGTACTAAAGTGGATGGATTTGTTCATAATAAGTTAATTCAACGATCTAAGTATTCGACTTTTAACCGCTAGATTGAAAAATCGAATTCTATCCCATGTGTATTAATTTGAATAGACAAGTAAGGTATATAACCCTCATACGATAAACATGATTCAAAGCCTAATACAGAAAAAATACACTTATTCACCATGGTGTCGGAAAACATTATTCAGAATCACCAAGGGCAGGCTGTGCAGATGGGATCTACATCCGTTGTGTTTGTGTCCGACTTCAACGCAATCTAATATACTAGGTTTCCAGTTGCGTTCATTGTGTATGAATTATTGTTACTATCCAAATACTCAAGACTGAGTAGGTTGAATATTATTTAAACTTGTAGTGCAGTTTTTGAAAGTCAAGAGCTCGAATAGTAAAACCACAAATTTAATACTCTGAGATAAAACCAAACAACTTTTTTAACCAAAAAGGTCACTATAATATTGACAAAATATAATGTTTCAATAGAAGTGTAATGTTAACAAAATGACAATTGTTGCTAAAAAAAAACTAGCATTTGAAACAATAAGGAATACAATCTACACTCTATTGAATGAAAAAAAAGTAGACAATTATGATAATCACCTGGAACATATCCACTTTAGGATCAGGCACATATTCTACAACTACTGTAACATTCCTCGATAAGGTAAATGAGATGGCAGGTGTATTCCGATTTGTCACTGCCTAAAAATAGAAAAATAAAACTTAAATATTTATTATAAAAATCCCTCCAAAAAATTCGGTTTGAGGTAGGGAAAACAAAATCTAAATTAAACTAGGAACCAGTAAAGTGAAGATGAAAAAGGACATTTAAGAATTCAACTTGTTAAAATATCAGTTTTGGATAAGATACTTGTTATATCTAGAGCTCAGTTTCTTAATACACCGCGTACAACTTGAGTTCTTGAATGCTAGAACCCTCCAGGTCGCAAATGAGAAGAAAAAAGAAAAGTGAAAGGAACGCTATTCCAAACAGTGTCAAATATGGTACAAAAATGTCAGATATTTATAGTTTTTAGTAAAAATGAAATCATAATTATAGTCCTCTAATACGCAAACAGGCTTTTCTAACATTTGTCCAATAGAGAAGCTACACGTAGGGATTCTGGAATATTCTTCCAAAAGACGATTGGATGGAATACCTTCGGCTTTTTTGAGCTTCCTCGAGTTCACCCGTGGGCCGTCCTCACAAGATTGTCACTACTTTGCATAATATTCAACATCATACAAAATGTATTTTTGAAACAGTAAGTTTTGTGGAAGGTGGTAGACAACACAAATTGTTAATAAGTGTTAAAGAGCATGAGAGTCAAGTATATATTTCTTAAAAGGGAATTTTATTTCCAGTTAATTATTTAAAAATCATTCAACGAAACCATGAAGAAGTAAAAAGAGTAATATAATAATGGTTTACAGTTTAGAATATAAATTGATGAAATAAATAAAACCTATTGTTGACGCTCACAGAAGTGAAACAGATGATTTTTAGCTGTCAACCGGATTTACTTTAGTTTAGTGAAGTTAATCAAAGTTCATCACCATATAGTCTTTATCATGATTAGAGATCAAACGCCATGATATATCTTCACTTATATCAATGCATGTGGACACACATTCGATTGGATCAATGTCTAAATTTCCGATGGAGGGAATACTAAGAACATCAGGGAGTTCTTAGAAGCTTGGCACTCAGGTCAGTCAACAGACACGTCGAAATCGATCAAGTTTATCAACCAATCAGAAAAGCCATGGACAAATATAGGGTCAAGAATCAGACCAAAGGGAGATACGACCAAAATAAAAAGGCAGATAATGACAGGTTAGAGGTCAGCGATAACCAATCAAGATCGAGATCCACGGGACAAGCTGTGAGTCATATGTGGAGAAAGTCGAATACTTTACTTCTACCTGAAGTTTGTGCTGATGATGTCGTTCAGAAGAACGATGAAAGCTCCACGACCGAACCACCACTCCACCAAAATCATCCACCCAAGCTACAAATTTTCACTATTTCAATTTTGATACAGTAGCTGTACTACATATAACTTTTTAAACAGTTATCATTGTTTATAAGTTTAGTACATAAATGAGCGAAAAGTTAATGATGTAGTAGGTGTTTATTCTATTATTTTTCATGTGGATAAACACATAGTTTAATTGAAAATATTCAATATTCAACTCAAAAATTCAATATTTACCCCTATAAAGTTAAGTTTTTAAAGTCTAATTTAATGTCACAGATTGGATTTTTGCATCATATAGTTAGTTGTACTGAAGAGCCAACTATATATAATTACTTCTTAAACTCTAAGGGGTCAAGTAGTTACTGTTTGGGATCATATCCGGATACCGAAACATGTACATACTTACTGAGAAAAACTTAATTATCAATCAATTTGCTTAGTGGACAGTAAAGTGCATTTTTTCCAAAAAGGACAAGTTATGAAAAAAGTGTGGTTATCCTAAAAATACCTGACGCATAGATGACGATAAATCAATTAAAAACAAAATATTACTTCATTTGTATTTCGTCAATTTCTACTGTTTAGCTAAAAATTGTCATTTAATTTAAATAAGAATATTTGGTACTGAAGTAATGCAATAATAATACGAACGCATTGAAAATGAACCTTACATATACAAAACAGCTAGTAAAAAGACACTATTACTTCTTTTCTATTTGTTAACAGAGATGTAAACTACAACATAATGTAGTTCACTGATTTAACAATTAAGCCGTTAAGCTTAAACTTAGTTACATATACCTATCCGTAAACTATAAACTGAATTCACATTAAGTTTTTTTTAAAGAAATGAATCCCTATGTTTCTAGTTATTCAGTATCAGTAGTATGCAAGACTGTATTTTTGGATCCTACTAGGTTACGAGGAATATTTTTAAAGGATCATTTTAAAACGATAACTATTAGATATTAATACAGTAATGGTCATAACATCTCATGTGCGTACATTGAAATGTGACAGGAAGGAGGACAAATTGAATAAGCCGATAGACTATATCACTGATATTCTAAAGAGTAAAACAAAAACTAGTATCACCGGAATAATTTAAAGCATTCTGAAGGTTACATGATCCATTATTATGAAATAATCAGTTAGTATAACAGAATTGTTTGCATAGTATGTTTTGAGGTTCGTATATTTTAATTCAGTGCAATGATATGATTAATCAACATCTTAAGAATTTATACACCATTGAGTTTAATGTTATGTGATAAAAAAATACCACTGCACTGTTCAAAGCTTACCAAATGAAATAGAACTTGAACTAATAATCTAAAAGTCAAATTCCAAGTATTGTATTCATTGAAACAGATTCATTCACTATTCAATCGTTAAATGATAAATATGTGGTTAAGAATAAATGTTCAGTGTATTGATTTAATACAAACTGAAAAAGAGTCTATAAGAATTATATATAAAAAGACCTTACTAGTTTACATTTTGAGAAAAAGAATCTAATGAGTGATGGTTGAACTCCACTGGTAACTGCTTCTCACTATAACTCCAGGAAACATCTCTTGAATCGAGTCACCAGTAAGACATTAAACAGTAACACCGTTGGATGCTGACTCAGTAGTCTAGAGGTTAAGCGCTCGTGCGCGAGACCGATAGGTCCTTGGTTTGAATCTCGAGAGGTGGGATCGTGGATGTGCACTGCTGAGGAGTCCCACAATAGGACGGAACGGCCGTCTAGTGCTTTCAGGTTTTCCTTGGTGGTCTAGCGTCAAATGACTCATGATTTCAACTCTGAAAATACTAAATCTCCACAAAAACCCTTCTGATTATAATCGTATGCTCACTAGTGACTGACTTCGAGAGGTAAATCCTGGAGTTCTAGTGAGAAGCAGTGACCAGTGGAGTTCAAACCACGTCTGCTGTGAGATAGGAACTTACTGAAGACAGTTGATGAACGGTCGCTCAACTTCGTGGATTGTTTGGAGTTAGACAATAAACACCATCGGATGCCGGCTCAGTGCTCTATCGGTTAAGTGCTCTGGCGCGAGACTGGTAGGTCCTGGGTTCGAATCTCGCGAGGTGGGATCATGGATGCGCACTGCTGAGGAGTCCCACAACAGGACGAAATGGCTGTCCAGTGCTTCCAGGTTTTCCTTGGTGGTCTAGCTTCAATTGACTCACGCCTTCAACTATGATAATAAAAATCTATAATTATTTTATACATTGTGTACATTATACTTTTCTGGTGAATAATAATGCTAACACTACTGAATTATCAGTAAAAATCAACAGTAATATTTATTAGTCAATAAACTGTTGCTATGACGTCAATTGAAAGGATTAATTCAACATAGTACATTATAATTTAGTTTCATATGTGTATCAAATACATAATTAGAAAATAAAATTAATAACCTAACAAAAGTTAAACTCTCAGTAGGTTATGTATTACATTAGGTAATAAGAAGAAACAAAAAAGAACCAGATAGATAATGATCTGAGACTTTTAAATAGTGACCTACATAGTGGAAAATAGATAGGAAGTAAAAAATCAATATATTTAGGAAAGATTGACAGAAAATTACTCTAACATCAATAGATACAATCAACTGAAGTTAAGAGAATTAGATCAATATCGAATAAACATATGAATTATTTAATAAATATTGGAAATAATTAAATAAAATATGAATCACTTCAATTGTTTTATTCTTACTTTAAATGTACAAAGAAAAACGATGCCAAAATTATCGGTAAGCAATAACATGTCACCCACTAAATATTAAATTTACTAATAAAATTACACTATACAGGGAGCATATATATATATATATATATATATATATATATATAGAGAGAGAGAGAGAGAGAGAGAGAGAGAGAGAGAAAGAGCACATTTCCCATAGGACAAATAGACCATCACACACTACATTCTGAATTAAATAAGAACACCAATTCTGATTTCGAATTCCGCGGCTAAACATGCTTTTGTAAACATATATATTTAACTTATATCATTTATTCATAGGGTTTTTATTGTTCTTGAAATTCTCAGCTGGCGGAGTTAATTATCAACTGATTTGGGATGATCTCATCGTGTGTCTGGCAACTAAAACGTGGATTTTACCAACTAATTATGGCAGTTTATATGTATAACTTTATCCCGTCATCCCGAATTGAATTCAACAACTCCGACATTATGTGGCAGTATTTGGTAGTCAAGAATGAGGAAGAAAAACATGGTTTTAAGATAAATCATATTCCCACGCTTTAAAGATTGTACACAGGACTACAATAACAAGTAACAATCTTTAGATTGCTCTAAATTCACATTTAGTTTCAGTGCACCTTGGTGTCTGCGATGGAAAATTATTTTCAAAAACCTATAATTCATAGGTGGATCAGTTAAATAATATCTAAAACTTGGCTTTTAACCAGTAGGTTGCAGGTTTAAACCCCACACTAACTAATTAAGTTTGAACAACCTAGTGATAGCACTATTCTGTGGGCCCCGGTACATTGATCTGCATTTGATAACCGATTAATACTAAATAAAAAATCTAAAGAACAACACAAGCTAACTCAGTTTTATATATGATAATATTTTTGTTAGATAATAACACTCAATTTATATTTTAAGAAATACTTTCTGCAGTGGTATTTGAAACACATACAGAGTTCAATAAACAGTACATATATGAAAAAAACCATATAGGCCTATACATAGACTAAAATCAATATCTAAAAAATCATTGAAAAAACTTGAACATACCTAATTACCGACCAAATACCTTCTTGATTCAAACAGTCAATGTAAATCAAGAATAAATTAGATAAACAAGTGAAAAATATTAAATCATAGTTAGATCCTTGAAGACTTCTTGGTAATGAATTAAGTGTCACTAATCTGAACCCATGCATTAATAGTTCAAGAGAAGGGAGAATGTTGAAAAATTTCACCAATCAGTAGTGAGTTTTTAAAGTGGATTCAGTAATTAAAATATGTCAGGTGTTGTACACAGGCAGTAGGCTATAAAAACTAGTGGATTTACGCATGCAAAAGATAATGGGAAATATCATATGCAGACTGAATAAACACTTAGTTCTCAATTATTAGTTTCAAGAATTCTGATTCAATCTCATGCACATTGGTGAAAATAGTTTGACATTCCTGATTCTATGTGAGCAACTTAGAAGCTAGTACACGACCATATATAATTTAAGAAAAAGGGTGTTTACGCATCATAAAGAATTTGGACTGAAGATGGAGAAATTGTTTGTATAAGAAATCAGATCCATAGGGAAATAAGATCGCCAAAAAGTTATATATGTTTGAGTTGATACAATGACTCAGAAAATAATAGCACATATAGAGAAATGGGTGTATTTTGGGCGTATGGCCTTCGAGAAATATAGACAAGTTAGCTTTAATGGTAAATAAACAAGATTTTTAATTTTGAAATCATTTGATCATTTAACTATTTCTTTATGTGAATAAGATAATGTCAACTAACCAATTCCACTTTGATTTTTAAATCCGAACAATTGATAAGCAAATGTAACAGAGCAACAGAACTGAAATTTATTTTACCAAACAATTATAATGTGTTTAAGTGAGGGAGTGACGATATTGTATGGGAGATCATAAAATTCATAACTTTTAATGTCACTTTGGTTGAAAACTATGGACAATTAAAGTTAAATGTAACAAGTATAGCTTTATACAATTGGCAACAAATCAATATTTTATGTATGAACTCTCATGATACTATCTAGATACTTCAAGTGAATGGAAAAAGATTTGAAGCTATGACTTAAACGTTTCTACCACCAAGCTACAGATTCACTTCTTAGGTTCCAGATAAATGTGAGTTAATCTTATGATAATTTTGAATCGGTGATTTTTTTGGATTTAAAGTAATAATGTATAAATTATGCAGGAATTGAAACTTCCTTTATTCTGCTCTACTGTCTTCTTTGTCATTTAAAAAAAACAATTTATGCAAACAAGTATGTGAATTTTTCGAAATTCTATTTACACATGTCTGAAGCATATAAACAAACAAGGCAACATAAAACGAATTAATGTACATAAACTTAAATCAATAATTTTCAAAACTTTTAAAACAAAACTACAGTTAGATTTGATAGATATGGAGATAAAATTTCTAAACTATGAAAACATCAACTTTTTTTCATTGAAATATAGTGGTGCATTTCACAAAAACGATATTTGTTTATTTTTATCACCTTTAATATTGGGTGGCTCTTTTGTAGTAGTCGGAATTCAGCAACTGAATACATGGTCAGATATACAACTTTAAATCACACTCTCTGATATACATAAAGGCTAGTGGTGCTTTTCAGCCAACCGAACTGAGATAGGTGGGATCGGTCTAATTAGTTGAGTGTTAAACGATCGAACCAATAACCCATTGTTACTACTTATTTGTCAGGTCAGATACAGATAATATACAAACGACAATGAATTAAATACATGACATTGAACTGATGTTTTTTTATTGACATTAAATATCTACAACAACGCCATACTCGTTTTACACCTGTCATAGAAACTGACGTCTTAAGACATATAGATTTGGATAATAAATTTATTGAATAATTCCTTGTTACCGCCTATCTACCCTGAAATTTTATTATAGCTTTTACCGTGGACAAACGGCTTATTTATATAGAGTATTTTATCTGCTTCAGTTTCCGACTGATCAGTATCCAAAACATGTTTTTAACTACGAAGATATAGGTCAGTCAGCTACAACGTAGGACCAGGCACATATATGCATCGGCCCAAGTTGCCATACCTCGTTAGCACAACAAGATCAACACCGGATTCATAGAAGTAATTAATTTAGTGGTGGTAGTATATAAAGAAAGGTTGTATATAAGGATATAGTACAGGAAGGAAGAGAGATATGAAGCAATTTTAATCTCATAGTTTAAGGGAAGATAAAGAGTGCATACACCTACGCCATTGTGATCGATTCTGAGCCATGTCACCTAGAGTCTCCAACCATTGGTTACGATAGTCACGCGGACCCCAACCAGGTAGTCTGCATCTGCCAACATGGCTCAGGCTAGAAGTTAGTGACTTCAAACACTGATGCCATGTTTTGGTTTGGCCGCCCCTAACTCTTTTCCAACCATCCCCTACACTAGTCATTATAGCGCGTCGTGGTAATCGGTGTTCAGGCATACGTAACACATGGCCCAACCATCTCAGTCGATGAAGATTCATCACCTCATCAACTGATTTACCATCGTTCCCTAATACCCTGCGTCTAACCTCACTATTACTTACCCGGTGATCCCAGCAGATGCGAGCAATATTTCTAAGACATCTGTGGTCAAATACTAGTAACCTACGAGTATCTTCTACTCTTAATGGCCATGTTTCACAGCCGTAAAGTAGAACAGAGCGAACTGATGCGCAGTATGCTCGTCCCTTAATTGATAGACGGATATCTCGTCTTCGCCATAGGTGACGTAAGTTGACAAAAGCCAAACGAGCTTTTTGAATCCGTGCTGAGATTTCGTCAGACACCAACCCATTAGGGCTGATCAGACTTCCAAGATAAGTGAAGTTGTCCACGCGTTCGACTACTTCACTCCCTATCCTTAGTTCGGGTGTTGACGCAGGCCAGTCCTGGAGTAACAATTTACATTTGGATGGGGAGAAACGCATCCCAAACATCCTGGCATTATTACTGAGTTCCAACAGAAGACTCTGCATTTTGTCAGTGTCTTCACCAAACAGGACTATGTCATCTGCGTATTCTAAGTCGATAAGTGAACCTCCTGGTAGGAGATCAATTCCTGTAAATTCAGCCGACGAGTGTTATTTCCAGCAACAGGTCTATAATGAAGTTAAACAAAAAAGGGGATAGTGGACAGCCTTGACGTACACCACTTGAGGTTGTAAAATCATATGACAGTTCGCCAAAGCTCTCACTCGACTGATAGTGTTCGAGTAAAGAGCCTTCACAAGGTTTATGTATTTCTCAGGTACACCTTTCAATGACAGACACTGCCACAGAACCTCTCGGTCTACAGAGTCAAATGCTGCTTTCAAGTCAAGAAAAACTATCATTGTCGGACGCCGATAAGCATGTCTGTGCTCTAAAACTTGACGAATGGTGAATATGTGGTCGATACAGCCACGACCAGGTCTGAAGCCAGCCTGATTTTCTCGTGTTTGCAGTTCACGAGTCTTAATTAGGCGCCTGATAATTATTGAGGCTAGTATTTTAGATACTATGTTAGTCAGACTAATCCCTCTATGGTTATCGCAGGATGATTTTGACCCCTTTTTATATATTGGGACAATAAGTGATTGTGACCAGTCGGATGGGATTACATCCGTCTCCCAGATTTTAGCCAGAATATTAGTCAACCTAATCGCTAAAATTGGACCACCATATTTAAAGACCTCTGCAGCCAATCCATCTGGACCAGCTGCTCTTCCTCGTTTCAGATTACCTATAGCCTTTTGAACTTCAAGTAGGGTCGGGGGGCCTACTTCAATGTTCCATTCAGGTTTTCTGGGAATAGTGGGTAGTTGTGCAGTAGCTGAAGGCCAGCTAAACTGCTCCTTAAAGTGTTCCGCCCATCGTTCTAAACGTTTGGGTTGAGAGCAGATAAGGGTTCCGTCTTTTTCCGAGATTGTCTCACTTACACTTGACTTCTTAATTCCAGTTTCTTTTATTAGTCTGAATAGTTGCCTGGTGTTGCCTACAGCCGCTGCCTTTTCCATCTCTTTTGCTTTCGTTGCCCACCACTGCTCACGATCGTTCCTTAGACTTTTAGTTAACCTAGATCTAATTTGTTTACGCTCTTCGTCATGTTCAGAGCCTGATGGGATGAGTTTACGCGAATCCATCAGTGAAATAGACTTAGAAGAAATCCATTGGTTTTTTGGAGCCCTATGGTTTAAATGACTAATAGATGTTACTGCTGTTTCCACAGCTGTTCGTATGTCTTTCCAAGCAGTATCTGGGTCAGTCTTGTTTACAGAACTGCCTAGATGTGAACTCAGTTGTTTCTGGAATTCGCATTTGGCTTTTTCGTCCTCCAGTTCAATCCTAATGGGTCTTCTTAGTGTACTTTTCCTGCGTCCATTGAGGCGCAGACAAATGCGCACTCGTATTAAAGCGTGATCAGAGTCTAAACAAGTATTCCAATACGAGCGACAATCTTCTATTGAGCCTCTCCAACGATGACTGATGACAATATGGTCTATTTGAGTCCATCGTTGGTTTGGTGCAGGTGGTCGCCATGTTAGACGATGTCTCTCCTTATGTTTAAAATTAGTAATTGCCAAAAATAAACGATTGTCTGAGCATAGTTGCAACAGACGATCACCATTATCGGTTCGTTGAGCCGGAATACTAAAACACCCACCTAAATGTCTTTCTGTTTGATTTAAGCTGCCTACCTGGGCATTAAAGTCACCCGCTACGACTACTATGTCTGAGCGCTTAGATTTCTGAAGAAGCTCAGAGAGCTTTCTGTAAAAGTCATCTTTCACCTCATCATGGCTGCAGTCAGTGGGAGCTTAGGCAGAAACGACAAAAAGGCAACGACGTGTGTCCCTATCCTTCCGAGTTCTTACGGAGCCATTTAGCCGGACAGCACACAGGCGACTGTTAACGGGGATCCATTCTAATAGTGCCTGTTCTGCCCTTGTACTTAGTGCTATGCCTACACCTGCAAGTCCGCGAGAACTAGCCAACGGGTCGCCAGATACACGGAGGGTGTATTTCGTCGGCTGTCCATTTTGGCGAGGTGAGGTCAAGTGAATGACCACACTGGGATCCTGTATGCGTGTTTCGGAGACACAGCATACATCAATGGTACGAGATTCTAGGGTTTTAGCTAAGGAGGCCTGTTGACCGATTTGGCATAAGGTACGTACGTTGAAGGCTCCAATGTGTAGTTTGGAGCGAGGTTTTAGTAGACCTGGGACAGCTTTTCGCGCACTAGAATCGTTGGCCATGGTGACACTTGAGGAGGAAACCGAGAGAGGAAGTTTAGTGTTGAAAGTCAAGGTAGAAGGAATAGTAGGAATTGAAGAAGGAGATTGATTATGAATACAGTGGTCTTGAGTGTTGTTAGAGGTATGAGGGCAGTTATCACTTCCCGGTTGCCCACACCGTGGAAGGATTCTTCTAGAGGTACCTGAAAAGGAAATTGGGTTAGAAGTGGTCTTAATGACCTGAGAGCGTGACCGCAGTGCCCAAGGGACAACTGCTTAAGGTTGGTCACACACGACCTTTTTGTGGGTAGTTTTTGTGTTAGCTCCGTTCTTCAAAGGACCTTACCGCCGGAGACGGATATCCGTGGGATAAGGCGAGGTGTGCATTTTTAGGGTCGACCTTTTCTAACCCCACCCCTCCTTGTGGGAAGGCAGCATCGCTGTCATGCTGGTTGTCTGAAGGAAACACCTTACTGCTGTCACACCTCTGTACAGTCAGCAGTACGACTTCGCCTTCGGACCTTGGGTTTGCTGCTTTTAGTCTCACCGCTCTTCAACCGACCTGTCTGGCATGGTAGGACCTCGAGGAACGATTGTTCCAGCCAGCATAGCTCGATTGCTTCATCACGATAGGCAAGCCCGACCACCACGTCAAGGTAGCAGCAACGGTCGGGACGAAGATATAGGAGTAAATACAGTATGGTACTATTGATGAACAGGTAAAAGACCTTATGAGTATCTCACTGGTTAGCCCAGAGGGACGCAATTCTGTTTATAAGTAATACATTTCTTTAACAGATCTGAGTACATCCAGAGTCTTTATCAGACCAAGAAAGCAACTCTCTATGAGCTGTGATATCTCTGTGCTACTTCAAGGGGATAGTTAAAGAATTCTTGTAATCGATATTTTCAAAGTCATAGTAACTGGATGATGACAAACGAGATTAATCAGTTATTCATCGAAAAGTTGATCAAGTGGCACATAAACCATTTTTGTGACTCTTTGACCCATAGGTTGAAGGCTCCCGACATAAGACAAGATTTTCAGTCTGCAATGATTTTCCAATCTATGCCGATTTCCTATTGTAAAAAACTAAATCACATTCGTCATTATTTGAAAGCTAAGGTTACCAATTAGTATACGTCATACGGTATAATTAAACATACATTCATAATATTGTTATTTTTGTTAACTTACAACTGAGTTTCTAGCTTTAGGAACCTTGTTCACGGGTCCAGGTCGAACTCCATTTGCTTCACGACGTTTGAACAAAGATATTTTAGATGTGTGTCGTGCAGTATTTCCGAACTCAGCCAAAGCACCATTAAGACTAAAAATGAAGAGTATTGAAAAATTGATAAGTACGGAATTTAAATTCCTTTGATAATGATGGACTGCAGTCACAGTCGTTAAATTTTTTTAGAGTAACTAGAGGAGACTTATGATAAAAAGTAGACTTAGATGAATTTAACATTTAGTTAGTCACTCTTCGCCGACGTATAAAAAGTGAATGATAAGACCTGCATGACTAGATTTAGTAGTGGGTATCCAACATTTAAAACTTGGTGGATTCAATTAGATGCGTTGTATGATAGAATTTCAACTAAACATTTTCGTCTAAATACTAAGACAAGTCTGTGAACCACACACTATATTGGGACTTAATATTCCATACATAAATCACTGAATTTATGTTTTCAGAGAGAAACAGTGGTAAATTTTCCTTTGTCTTAATAACATTACACTAGCTTTATTATACCACCTTTTTCTACACGTTTCTAATACTTTGATTATATCACTCCCAATTCTTTGAAGTTCATAATTTTGCTTCTGACTGACTGATCTCAACTCATGATATTCTTTATCATCATTCACCTGCGTTAAATTACTTCAATACGTAATCAACTAAAAGTTTTTAGCTCTATGACCTTTGATTACTATTTTGGTGTTTCAAAATATGCTACTCTCGCACTGAGTTTATCTTTTAAAAATATTTTGATTTTACAAACGTTATTGGAAGCTTTGCTCCATTATGATGGCACAGTCGCTCCTACGATTATTTTGACGATACAATACCATAAGTTGTAAGCAGTTGACGAAAACTTAATAAAATAAAAGTAATTCATGTTATTCTCAATGAATCTTTGTTTTCGCATGCTCTAAAATTGTGAGATAGTGGCATATAGAAACTGTTGTCTGAAATCCAAGTTGTCGGGGAATGACAGGAACATGAACTAGTAAATCTTATTAAGACTCATAACAGAGACTTAATTCAGTCACTCATAACTATGGGGAAAATGTAGTGATAAGAGCTGATGAGATTCTTAATTAGAAACGGTAAATGAAGCTTCTAGACAGAAAAAAGTAAGCAAATATTTCGTAGAGGATACAGACAGACGAATTTAATTCAGCCACTGGAACCTAGTTTAGGAAGGGTCATCTTTCCACTCGATTTAGACTACCTGTCACATTTTGAAGTCTCCTATCGTTTTGGTCAAACCAAAGCAATGTGCTGTGACTAGCTAATGTAGGGAAACGAGGATGACGATCTTTAATACTGAACACTGCGTGGTGTGTGCTAGCGGCGTCGAAAGATATGAGTAGCATGTATCGCTAATCGAAAGTGGGATACCTGGAGAGAGAAGGTTAAGAAAATTAAAGAGAAGAGAACGAGTACAGAGAGTGATTATTGTGGAAACTAAGGAACAATCAAGTCTAAAACATTCGATTGACATTTTTTTAATGGAATATTTACTGTATGGTTCTCAGATTTTACTATGATATACCGTAATTTTGTGTTTAAATACATTTGGTTGTCCCCACCTGTATTCCTGTTCACTACAGCTGTGCCAAACGTTTAGTATTTTAAATAAAGTAGTTTCACGAGATTATACTGATGAATGTGAAAAGTCAATTACCAGATGTTTATGAGTTCTGAAAGTCTTTTGCTCGTAACTAACGATACTTATGAAATGTTCTTGTTTAGTAATCTTATATGACAGCCGTTGCTAACCAACCACTTAAATTGCACGCACAGAATATAAAAATTCTGTCCCAAAAGTGTGATATGTGAGATTTATTATTCTAAGCTAACAAAGACGAAGGCTTTGAGATTTTTCGATCAAGGTATTTGCAAAGAAATAGAAAACAGATTCTATGTTATCACTCAGATATTCACCTAACCCTAGTCTACTCTACCCGTATTATCAAGTAATATTCAGCGTAAAAGATGCACACGCTTCTTTTCGAACATGACATGTGTCATGCTCGGAAAGCCGAGTGCTATATGTGTAAACATATCAGTCTCCATAGGATGATCCAGACTGAGGGTTGAACTATAAATGACCACTGAATAATCACTAACACAGTCCTCTACCAGTAACTAGAAGCGTAGGACACACCGACAAACGAGCTTAATATTTAAAGAATACGGTCTCAACAATGATGAAACAGTAGATATCATAATGAGATTCGTCAAGGGAAGTACTGTGAACATATTCAGTATTTGTGATAATAAAGTTCTAATAGTTTGAAAGAAAAAAGATACCACGGATAAAATCAGTGAGGAGAACTTCAAAATCAGATGCTTTCAAAGAAGAAATAAACGTCCTACCCTAATATCGCTAGTTCACCATAAAACACTTGGTCCGCCATCAACTTTAAGTTCGTGCTTGGCGGTAACCTTGGAAATTGATGTAAAGAAACTTAGAAATGCTTGATGAACAATATATTTCCAGAGGTAGAATTTGGACGTTATGAATAATTCACTTGAGATACATTTGATTCAATCAAACACAGAAACTTGTATTGCTGAGGACTTGTCATAATTTATCACATCTTCGACTTTTAAAATAGTTTCTCTGTGGTTGTGTAATGTTATTATTAATGGAGTTGTCTGTCCTTAAATATGTCTGTCGGAGTTTGTCCAGTTACTTTGATTTTGCATTCCTGGTGATCACAACAAGTATTTAATAAATATTGACGGTAAGAAGTGGGTTTTCCCCAAGGAAATAGAGTCCATGGCCCCAGCTGATGTAAGTCCTATTAACAGTACTTTCTCAGTCCTACTGGGATTGTGATGCTCGAGTTAAAGCCATGCCATGTTAGTAATTAACTAAACGGAATTTGACTAAAATGAGTGGAACAATGAACGAGGAACGAAAGTACAAATAGCACTGGTATGAAATGTGTTAAGCTGACAGGTGGAATATCCTATTGTCTTATGTTTTCACACATTATCTCGACCGAGCTAGGGCAGTATGTAAGCAAACAAGCTATGTTATGGACTTTTACTGAAGTTGTCTTATGAACGGATTGTGTTCGTTTTTGCCGACGATATTTTGAAAAGTGCAGACTACAAATGGGAAATTGTGTGTCATACTTGAAAGCCCACTCTTAGGTGAGACTGCCTGGAGAGTTCTTTGCTATAGGTTACAGGCAGAGGGTACTCGTCTTGAGGGTACGTACTACAAAGTATGTTATGTAAACAATGAAGTGATCAACTTTCGTTGTTTTTAAGCTGAAGAAGAACATTTAAATCAGTTCAAAATGATTTTCAAGTAGTCAGTTTCTCGAAACTGTAACTCTTTTTGTTAGGGGTTTTTGGTAAAGTTTCTTATTTATGGTCTATGAAGAAGCTATTGAGCTTTGTAATAACAAGTAAAAAATAGCAGTAGATAATAGATTTCTTCTGTAGATGGATAGAGAGTGAGAGCAGGCATGAGACTGCTCGAACGAAATTCGGTTAAGAATGGTATACCAAAGGGGACTTCTTAGGCTCCATTATTTCCTCTACACCAGTGACTTACCAAGACTGTTGAAGTCATCGGCACATTTTCCAGAAAATAAAAAACTCTGCAGAAATTAATTAGCGAGACTGATCATCTTGATTTTCAGGCAAACTTAGCGGAATTACTTAGACTGTTCCAAAGTTAAGGATTAGAAAGTAGTTCCAGGAAGAGTGTGCTAATACCCATCAGACAAGCTGATACCTACCAATATACTGGTAACGCAAATCGCTTCAACGCGGACAGGGAAAGACCAAGGAGTTGCATCTAGTCGTGAAAACAACGTTGAATTTCAGTGCAGCCTCCGACGAAATTTTTTGTGTATCATGGCCACTTCACCGAGCAATCAAATGTTTTGACCTATACATGTTCCTAGTTTCGAACCCACATATGTGAGAAAGTCACTCGAATAGTGGATACAAGCAGCTATTTCATGTCTAACTTACGGAGCCTACACAATTCAGGTTGCTCAGAATTTTTTAACTGAGTGAGTGGCGGTTTTTTCAAACACTCAATAGACTCTTAAAACGATTAAATTTATTGCTCTTATAGTAGAACTTGAGGTGACGTTATATCAGCATTCCGCACCCTTATTATTTTAAATTGTTTTGCTCATACTAGAACTAATAGTCTCTGGTTCCATGTCCGCAGTCTAACAAACAACAGGTGAGGTTTCATTTTGCTCACAGAGTGTTCAGTTACAGGAATGCCTTACTCGAAAGAGAAGCATCAGCCCGATCAGACAACACTTTGAAAAGAAAGCCCGATTTTAAGTGTAAAAATAGATAAAAGAGCTAACACGCGTTCGCCGTGCTGCAATCCTTAATATGAAAGACTGGTTCTTTAGTTATGCGGTTTGGCTATATTATCATCAGAAACTTCCTCCCATTCTACCTATTCGAGGGAAAATGTGAAATATGTGGAAAAGAACAAGATGTTTGCATTTATAACCGACACAGCGGTTTAAAAAATTAGGAAGCTGATTTATAGTCTGAACATAGGTATATTATCAAAATTACGGACCAAGAGCTAGCAATACTCGGGATGTTTTGTTTCACGACGACAGAAAAACAGTGAGGATACGACTGATATTCTAACTTTACAATTAGCTACCAGTAGCATCTTCTATAATCGAAACCCTTTTGGCCAAATAGAAGTCAGACGAAAAGAGGTAGGAAAGATATATTTGATACGTTACCAATATATCGAGAGGCGTTCGTTCTTAACTGACTATTGAGACGTAGGAGCTGTGTCCCACGCCGGGTTGCAACGTGATCTGGTACGGATGCATGACCGAAAGCCTTCAGTTAAACAAGTCCACTTAAACAACGTGGTCAGCATCCAATGTCGAACACTTAATGAGCTATTGATTTTGGGGAATTATTTACAGCTACAGATCACTCCCCCCCCAGTGAGGTAGTGATGCCCCTAAGACGTGACCAGCCAGAAGTTTAAACCCAACGAGTTTGTCGTTGGTAAACACTCTTCTGATAGCTTGCTTCGTTTAGCAGCGTCTGGTCGTCTTTCCTTAAACTAAGGGACCCTGAGGTACAACATAACAATAAAGAAATAAAATACAATCAAAATTTCGGTTCCTTGGGAAACTTCGTCGTTCTTTTCCAGCCGTCCTGGAAAAGAGAAAAAATGGAACGTGTGAGTGCATGTCGAAAATACCCTCGTACTTGCGTAAGGACACAAGATGAGCGGGAAAAAAAATAAACCAATACACTTGCAACAGCGTAAAGGCGACCGGAAAAAAATGTGTTTTTTTATATAAAAAAATATAAATACGCTCAAAAAATAGAAATGTTTTGTTTTTTTGTTTTTTTAAATAAATAAAAAAATGAGCATATTAAAAAATTATTTTTTTACAATAAATAATGAAAAGGGAATTCGACATAAAGCTTGTGTCCTACGTGCAATAGTCGTTAAGATATTCTGGAAATCTTACTCTTCTTCCAGAACGCGTTGTTTTAGGTTTATCTGTCAACGTTGAAGAAGTATCAAGTTATGTGTCGGCTGTCGTGTAGGGTACTACGAGTGTAGGAGTCGTGTCGTACGATTGTACCGAAGGAAATTCGACGTAGCTAGGGTTTCCTTCTAAGTACGCTGCTTTTAAGCGATCGAAACTGATGCTATCACTCGTGCCGTTCTTATCGACATAGTACTTGGGTTCGCGTTGAAGAACTTTGAAGGGTCCTTCGTATGCTGATTCGAGAGGTCGTCGATGTGAGTCTCGACGAACGAAGACGTGTGTACTATGTCGTTATTCAGGTTGAACGAAAACATAATGATTGAGGTCGAGTGTGAGCAGGTTTAACTGAACGCATAGAGTTTGTAAGCCTGCATTGCGGATACCTAGTAAGACGAGTGGAAGAGCGTCTATCCACTGTGAAACGTTTGTAGCTGATAGTGAAGCTTTAAGTTGTCGATGAAAACGTTCTACCAACCCGTTTGTTTGTGGGTGGTAGGCGGTCGTTCGGAAGCGAGTGATTCCTAATAGTGAGGTCAGACAACGGAAGAGTTCAGACTCGAACTGGCGTCCGCGGTCTGTAGTGATGGTTGAAGGGCAGCCGAAACTTGCAACCCATCGTTCAACGAAAGCGCAAGCCACAATTTCAGCAGTAATGTCCTTAATCGGTACTGCTTCTGGCCATCGAGTAAAACGGTCTACGCGTGTTAAGAGATATGAGTATCCGTTTGAATCGTGTAAGGGTCCTACCAAATCTAGATGAACGTGGTCGAAGCGAGCGCCAGGGGTTTTGAAAGAGCCTAAGGGACATTTGTTATGTCTTATGACCTTAGATTTCTGGCAGCTTACACAGGAGCGTGCCCACTCCCTCACGTCTTTATTCATACCAGGCCAGCAAAACCGTTCGGCTATAAGCTTGATTGTTGCACGGACATCTGGATGAGAAAGATTGTGCAACGTATTGAAGACGTTGCGTCGATAATGTTTTGGTACTATTGGACGATCCCTACCTGTAGATGTGTCGCAAAGTAAGGTTTCCTTACCTGTTCCCATCTGCCTAATACTTAGTTTAAGAGTTGTCGAGGAAAACTCATGCTGAAGATCAATGTCGTCTTTTTGAAACTGAACGAGGTTAAGAAGGTCGATTCCCTGGAAACTGTTCAAGGAACTTATTCGAGACAAAGCGTGTGCGACTACATTGTTTGCTCCAGAAATGTGTTGTATATCTGAAGCAAACTGCGAAATGTAGTCGAGTTGTCGAGACTCTCGAGGTGAGTACTTGTCTGAAGATGAACTTAAGGAGAAGGTAAGAGGTTTATGATCAGTAAAAAGTGTGAATTCTCTTCCTTCGATGGAATGTTGGAAATGTCGTACAGCACAGTACATAGCTAGGAGTTCCCTACCGAACGTGCAGTACCTAGATCCCGCGTCTAGCAACCGTCTCGAGAAAAATCCTAAAGGTTGCCACGAGTTGTTAACCCATTGTTGTAAGACTCCTCCGATTGCTGAGTCGGATGCGTCTACGGCGATACTAGTGAGCGCTTGAGTGTCTTGATGCGCAAGCAGGGTTGCCTTAGCGATATGTTCGCAACTGCTTAATCGTGGTCGGTTCTGGGTAATCCAGAATGGCCGCCACTTTGCTTCTAAGGGGTCGGATGCCTTGAGCATCAATAGTGTGTCCTAAGAAGTCTAAAGAGTTTGTTCCGATTTGGCATTTCTGAATGTTGACAGTAATGCCATGCCTTTGGAGTCGATCGAAAACAATGTCCAAATGCTTGAGATGTGATTCTCTGTCCGGACTTGCTATTGGACAGTCATCAACATACGCATGTACGAAGTTGAGACCTCGGAAGACATCGTCTATAAACCTTTGGAAGGTTTGAGCCGCATTTCTTAGGCCGAAAGGGGTGATGATGGCGGTTTTAGGAATGTCGTCGGTTGCCATCGGTATTTGGTTATAAGCCTTAACTAAGTCGATTTTCGAAAAGACAGTTGTACCTTTCAAGGTAGCTGTCAAATCGTGAATGTGAGGCAACGGTTAACGATCGGGAATGGTTTTAGCATTCAGACGCCGATAATCACCAGTTGGCCGACAATCGTTGCTATCCTTTTTAATGACCATGTGCAATGGGGATGACCATGGACTATTTGATGGTCGAATTATCCCTAAGTCTACCATATGGTCGAATTCTTTTTTGGCTAACCTAAGCTTTTCGGGAGCGAGTCGACGGGCTTTCGAGAATACAGGTGGTCCTGTAGTCGAGATGTGATGTGTAACATTGCTGGTTACAGAAGGCAATTTCGATTGCGGTTGGTATATCCCGGAGTATTTGTCGAGTAATGATTGGTACAGGGGGTCTATGGTGTGCTTAATTGTGACTGGGGATAACCTGCAACCAGAAAAAGGAGTTACGCAAACGGATAACTTAGTGTTTCCGTCTATTAACTTTCTTGAGCGAGTGTTGATTAGTAGATTGTGTTATTGTAACAGGTCTATACCGATGATTGGCATAGAGACATCTGCAACAACGAAAATCCAGTGTATGGGTTTGCGTAACCTACGTTAAGGTAGATGTACCTTTTACCGTAAGTAGCGATCGGATTTCTGTTTGCCACCTGTAAACTGAAAACAGACTCGCGAAGTCTGTCGTCGGGATTTGCTGGAAGAACGCTTACTTCTGCTCCGGTGTCGACGAGGTAGCGAACTTTCGTAGTCACATCCGTGACATGTAAGAGGCGTCTGTGTTCGCCGGCTACGGTTGCCGTTAACGCGTGCCGGCTTGAAAGTTTCCCGAGTTTTAATTTGTGTCAGTCGCCTTAGACTTCGGGTAATTGCAGGGCTTCCTGCAATTTCTAGAGGATTTACCGCACTGGTTGTGATACCAGCAACAGTCGAGGTTGTCTGTCTCTCGATCACGAGAGACAGATCGCCTACGTGAAACGCTCCTACGTGAGGATTTTGACCGACTACGGTCATTACGAAATCGAAGATAGCGTGTCAGTGTATGACATAGTTCGGTAATGTCATTCTGGGTCGTTTGAGGTTTTTCTTTGACTGAAAAGACCTCGGCCTTAGTAGATTTTGTGACCTCTAAGATGCGGTCGGCAGATGCAGCCAGCTCGTCTAGGGCGTCGTTTTGAAATGAGGTGAGAACTGCTTGCACCTGTTGAGGAAGTTTAGACAAGAAAAGTTGTCTGAATAGGCCACCATCGAAAGTTCGTTGGCCGATAACCTCTCTCATTCTTAGCAACGTGTCTGTCGCAGAACCATGTTGCAGGTCGATATTGTTAAGGAGTTGGTCTAACCGTTGTCGATCAGTTAATAATAATAATATATTTCTGCAATAGCAGGTACACACCATTTTTACAGGCATGATCTACAACATATACTGGTTCACAGTATGCATCCCAAGCAAGGTTGTTTAGTAATTATAATATATAAAATTTGATAGCAGTTCAGTCGTTCAGATATAATGTATTTTCATAAGAATAGTTTCCAAAGGGGCATGGCGTCCACGTTACATACCAGATCCAATCTCGACAAAAAGTGTATTAGGGTTTCGGTCGTGCTAAGTATTTATGTAATGCAGCTTTTTAAGTTTATAGTTGTTATAAAGTAGGCTTGTGGAGCGCCTGGTTCGAACTATGACCTTGGGAAAGCGCGTTCGTCGAGCTTGTTCCAGATGTCAGAAGTTACATAGCTTCACCCTCAGAACAAGATTCTGAAGAGAAGAAAAAAAAGAAACTGAGGAGCAGCAAGGCATTTGGATATGAACGATAACCAGTGCTTAACATTTATTAGTGGAACAGATGGAGGTATGATAAATTATTAGATTAAATTGATACTAGCTCATGTTGCAAGAGTGAACAGTGATGAGGGGCTCCAGAGGAGAGAATGCAGTAATAAAGAACAATGAGTTGTGATATTTATCAAGGTGGAGTAGGTTCCAATGAAGGAGGGAAGTCAAGGTTGGAATGAGGAAGAACAGGGAGTGCATATAGAGAGTAGAGTGTTGAGTAAAATAGCAACCATATCCTTTACAGTCTGTTTTTTTCATCATCCGATGCCTGCCACACAGTTTTCATGTAAAAGTCCGAGTTAGCATGTTATAGGTTGTCTTAGTAGAATAGTTAATCCAGCACAAAAATTAGAAACATGAGTCTGAATGGTGAGTGTAGGAGAACAACCTCAATATCACAGATTGATTGACTCGTTCTCCGTGTTTTAAATCGACCGTTTGAGAGTTTCGTAAGGTTCCGGGACATCACTAGCAAACATACTAGGTGTTACGTATTTGTTAAATTCGCGCGGTAACGCCTTAACTACCGCCAGGAATCGTGTGCGCGAGTCCGTGATTCCATGCATGCAAAAATCAGCTTCTGCGTAGCAGAACCAGGACTCCATATTGTCAGGCCAAAATGGCGTTAACTGAATCGAAGTAGGGGAAATAGACTTTAACTTAAAACCCTTAGGTGAGTGTTCCGTCATAGTAATATAAAGAACGAAAAATGTCCAATTAAAATATATCCGGGAAAAACTCGCGAAAAAAAAGTATATCACAATATATAAAATTCAAATAAAGAATAACAATGAATAATAATATTCCAAAAAGAAACAGACTCACAGTTTATTGGCTTGGTGTGCCAGATCACGTCGGTCTCACCACTGAGGAGACGACTGATATTCTAACTTTACAATTAGCTACCAGTAGCACCTTCTATAATCGAAACCCTTTTGGCCAAATAGAAGTCAGACGAAAAGAGGTAGGAAAGATATATTTGATACGTTACCAATATATCGAGAGGCGTTCGTTCTTAACTGACTATTGAGACGTAGGAGCTGTGTCCCACGCCGGGTTGCAACGTGATCTGGTACGGATGCATGACCGAAAGCCTTCAGTTAAACAAGTCCACTTAAACAACGTGGTCAGCATCCAATGTCGAACACTTAATGAGCTATTGATTTTGGGGAATTATTTACAGCTACAACAGGAAGGGAGGGTGGAGTCGCCATGTGCCTGCGATCTTGCTTGGTAGCACATCAATTACACACTCAAGAGTTTATCAATCTCGACGAATCTGTATGGTGCTCGGAAAGATTGTCGAACACCTAAAAATTACATCTTTAGGGGAGTCAAATTCAAGTCTAATCAAGAGAGCCTCGAACTATTCAACCTTAACCCATTAAAGTAAAGACGTTCCAAAGGTGACATTCCAATGACTATAAGCACCCTAAACACTTCCGTGAATCCTAACAAGAGCCCTTGGGGTAACAGCCAGGAACTAAACATGCAACACAGCTGAAGGGGCTATAGGTACACCTTCTACTCCTTGAGAGTAGTCAAATGTTAAAAATCGCTTTCAGTTGGGCTAGCTTAAACGATTTTTCAGCAGTTCTTTAAGACAAAACCTGACAACTTCTAAGGATTATTACAGTATCTCACTGTAACTTAGTAATTCTTTTTTCTCTTTAATCGCAAAATTCATCTTGGTGTTTACTTGTGTGCATTGATGATCCACTACAACTAGGCGCAGAAGCCCGTTAGGCGGGAGTTTTTTTTATTCTGTCCAGAGCTACTTGTCCCATTTTTGACCACAGCGTATAGGTGATATTTCGAATCTTTGCGTTACTTTAAGGTGACGTTAGTGACTGTCCATTGTTTGATACTCGCTATGGAAAATCAAAAGGGTAAGGTCTTTTTCTTCAAATTATCTGCTGTTAAAAGATAGAAACTTGGAATTCTATGCGGAAGAAGTCAGAAAAAGGCAGGATTTAGAAAAAGAAAAGGAGGGAGAAAAAGAGTTCCTACGTACCTCATTACGTGCGTCTAGTCGTTTGCAAGCTATTGAAAAATACAGAAGAATCATCAAAAAAGACGAATACAAGAGATCTGAGGTAAATCAAGCATTTGAAGATGATTCAAAGGCGGAAAGCAGCCCAGGTTTGTTGATAGCTTACAAATAATAACATAGCTTTTGTGTTTGAAAACTTGGAATATTAGTACATATTACTGTTTAGTTTTACGTTTTCGTTGTTATGTGTACTAATGTTCGAGGTATTTTGTTGTAAGTAAGGCTAAGTTTGCCTGAATTAACAACTAAACTATTAATATCGTTGTGCTTTCCGAAGCCTCATCATACAAGTTTGCCGAATAACGGACGATATAAAAAAACAATAAAGTCACCAGAAGTTATAAGATATGTTAAAAGGTCTGAGTTGTGTTTTTAAACCTTTTCAGTATATGTGGAAGTGTTGGTAGATACTTTTTGTAGTACAGACAACAGTAAAAAGTCTCTTTCTAACCTATTCGAACACTATTACCAGATGTATGATCACAAACGTAGCTTTTTGAAAAACCTGTACAGTATGCTAGTAAATAAATATTACTCAATCAATTATTCTGAACAAGGTTTCTTAAATAATGCATTTAGAATATGTCGAATCCAATTTATTCGACTGGTTTATTATTATTTACAGCTACACCGCCTAGTTACATCGTGAATGAATTATTTAATAGACTTGGAACATTAATAAACTTATTTCACATGTGAATGAGTTGCAATGCATAATTCGTCCTAACAAGACAAGGCTATAGATTACTGTGTAGCAAATTCATGGCCACGAATAAGTTCAACCGAATTAAGTGCATACAGATAATAAAAGTTAGGAAACTGACTGAGTATGAGTACCGAACGATAATGTTGACATCAAGTTTTCATATGACCATGGGGAAGTTTATCCATACAAGATAGGTAGTAAATGAGGTGATCTATGTAGATGAAATAATATTCTAAACAAAAGTTTTGGTGAGTTATAGAATAGAGTTTTTCAGAAGTTGCGAGTGAATAAAGTCAATAAAACTGCAATAATTGGCAACTTTGTAACATATTTATCACTGTTTCTTTTTGGATACACAGATCTGGTTTTAGACGTTTTATTTCTATTTCTTCGGCAAATTTCGAAACATTAAGGCTTGACTGTTTATTATTCATCTTAAAACATTTCAGTGTATAGAGTTGATGTCCTGTGTCAAGGAGATGACTTGAGATAGTACTGCTGAATGCTTTTAATCCATTTCACCTTAAATTTTTCAGGATATGTTCTTTGAATCGGACATAGGCTCTCCTTTCTGTTCTACCAATATAACTGCTTTGGCAGATACATGTAAATTTGTGTACAAAGTGGCTGGTAACATGAAAAGGATACTTATTGGCCCTCGATTGTGTTAAGAAACATGTTTCTTTTTAGACGACAATCAGTTTAGCTGCAGGATATGTTCTTGTCAATGCAGTTTTTAGTCCCATATTGATTGGCCATGTGACATCCTCACCGTTGAACTGAAGTTGGGTTTCCTATCTTCACTTTTTCTATATTTCTGAATAAGTTTCAGTGGGTATCCGTTATTCTTTGAGCGTTTTTTAACAATCACAACTTCCTCTTCTAATATATCGGCAGTACATATTCTTTTTGTTCTGTGAAATAGTGTTTTAACAAGTGTTTTGTCTGTAACTGATTGGACAAAAGCTATTGAAATAGATATAAATTTCATTCATGTGTCTTTTTTATAAACTGAACGTTGAACTGTGCCATTCTTCCTTCGTTTCATTAAGATATCGAGAAAATGGAACTTGTTTTCACTTTCATATTACATGGTAAACTAGATATTTGGATGTGCTTTGTTGAAAGTGTTTAACAGATTTGTTGCATGTTGTTAATTATTACATGCGATGAAGTTATCACCAACATATCTCGAATAATACATCATTTCATCAGTCGTTCCTTTGAGCTTGGGTCTTTCGAGATTAGCCATGAAAATATCTACTAGGACAGAACCTAACGAACTTTCTATTGTTACACCATCATTTTGTTGGTAATATCACATTGTTGAACTGGAACTGAACATCTTTTGTACATAAGATTAACAGTCGTTTGATTTCTGATGCCGGTAGAGGTAGGATGTCAGAATTCTGGCAAATTACGTCCATGGTTTTGAAAAGTGCTTTTTTTTGTAATCAATAATGTCACATCAAAGAAAACTATAAACGTACCAGCAATACTTATGTGGTTTATACTGTCAGCAAATTCAAATGAATCCCTCAATGTATACAAGGCTAATCGTTGGCGGACTGGTTCTAACTTATCCGCTAGCCATCGTACGACTTTGTGGTTGAGTGAATTGACCATTAACAGAATACGTCTTAAGTGAATACCTTGTTTATGTATTTTTGGTAAACCTTACATGTGGGGCAAGCGAGACTCACGAGGTCGTATGTTATTGTAAGTGGGATTATCGATCATCTTCTTCAGGAGATTCCCGAAAACTTTCATGATTCTTTTCTCAGTTGAACTAGCTAAATCCTTGCTACTTTCATCTAACTTGAATCTCATATGGTCACTTGAAACGGACTTCATCTTAGAGACATAATAATTTTAGGACTAAAGAACTCATATAAGAACACGGCACTTTCATCGCGGATGTAATTCTGAATGGTTTAGATGGGTTTAAAATTTGTTTAGTAGATATAATCGATTATGCATTTTTCAAAAAGCATCAGAGTTAACACGTCTTTTTATCTCTAAACTTTGTGAAATGGTCACGGTTTGCCTGGAAAATCGTGAGCTTTCTTAACTTTGAAAATAGCGAACAGCCGATAGTAGATAATGCGAAACTTATTTAGAGCTTACAGTAGTTCATATTCAATTCAAGATAATAGAATTCAATTAATCTTATATTCTATGATAACTAAAACTCTGGTTCAACCTCAAACTAGCTAATAAAGCTTTGTAATTTATAACTGGTAACTTTCTTATTACTTCAAGCTTACTGATAACTCATTAAAACGATTGTCTTGAATATTTTTCACTAAATGTGGTGATAGGCAATGTAACTGTTTTATCACATAAAATGTCGAATACTTTTTGTAGTAATCTTACTTTATTTTGGAGTTAAACAACAAATTATCATAATGCTTTAATTTAACCGTTGCACTAATAAGAATAAGGGGGTAACTAATTAAGGATACGGAAAAATAGAGTCAAAGTTATCAAGTGAAAAAGATAAAACCTATGTAATATTTGTTTGTTTTTTAAGTACTGGATATTTTGTCTCACAATGATATACAGAACATCCACGTAATCATATAATGAAGAAAGACTGAGAAAAGTAGTATATATGTATATATACCTATATATATGTATATTGATGTTTTGTACCAAAACACATTTGGATAAATAAGTTATTTAAACTATTGTTGATGATCCATGCATATTATTCACCTAACAGTAAAAGTTTATTTGCTTGGCGTTCTGTCTTTTGGTGTTGTTTTCATGAGTATTTTGAGGAGTTGTCTTGTGAATTCACTATTATTTTGTAATTTGCATAAAAACGACTTTTAGAATCCACGAAGAACTTGTTGTTTGCAACAAACAGAAGACTCCATACTACTTGTCAATCTACTCAGTCATTCAATTGCTTGTTATTAGGATAGTTATTGACCCGTTCCTGCTACAAATCCCATCTTTAGCGTTTAGTGACTGAAAAATACTTTTTAGATTGAGACTGATGATCAGTATGATCGCACAACCTTATATGTATAGGTATAGGTTGTCCTGGGAAATAGGTATCAACCAATAAGTCTTTATATGAAAGATCAATCTGCCAAAGCTCAATTATATGAAGAATTATTTTTAGTAGTAGGTCTGTGACCGAGTTAAACAAAAGTGGTTTGATTGAAAATTCTTGGTAGAAGTAACTTTTTAAGATCCTCAGAAACTATGTAAAAAGTACAGAAGAATCCTTGATGAAATTTTTATTAGGAATTGCATTTAGTTTTATAGACAGATACTACCACAGAATCCTCCCGACAACTGACAGATTTAAACACTTTCTCAGCCGAAGAAACAATGTTAATGTGGAGCCGTGACATGTTTCAACTTAAGAATTTGATAAATACTAAATACCTAGTCTGGGATTACTTCTACTGTCACTGATATCCTGGTTGTGATATTTCTTGTAAGTTCAACAGATTTCCTCTCCAAAACTTAGTGTTGTTATGTACCAATATTAAAATAATATCTTTCAGCAACACTCAGTGTTAATTAGGGGTCTACAGTAATATCATGATATGAATTGGATGTTTTCTGATTGCAAAGAGACGGAATAACACACCTTCTTTAGTAATATTTCGTTGCATTTATAATTAAACAATGTAACTAGGAGATGGATCTGAAGTTTTCTTACTAGTAAGACAAGTCCCCAAATCTTCGCTGTAGTCAGAATTCAATTTGTGATTGCAATCACTGTTGAATTAGTTACCTCCATTTCAATATTGTCATTATTATTGCCACCTTATTATGATTACTTTATGATTGTTTTTTGCAATAACTAGGTTTTATACAATATTTCTAACAATGTACACATATTACAAAATAGTTAATCTTTCACACACTTATCTTGTTTCCCATAAATTGGACTTATGAGGTTTTGGAAAGTAACTACTTACTCCTCATCAGCAAATTGAATTACTCTGTACATGTTACACACAAAACCCTATTTTTTTAAAACATTCTATTTACGAAATGAGTATACATGAGAACGGTTAAGAGCACATGGAATGAAAGAAACTTCATCTTACTATGTTGGTTCTTCTTGCTTTACAAAATAACTATCTCTTGTTTATGATTTGTTGCATTTCAGAACTCACGGAACTTTTGTGCTATCTGCGGACAAAGATGCCAGTTCCAAGAGAAGAGAAAGAGAATAAATTCCAATCATCAGATGTCACACTTCCAACAAACGAAACTACTTTGGATTTAGAAACGGAACAGTGGGAGTGGCTTTTAAACGTTCTATCTGATCCAAATTTATCAAAAGCATTTCTTATGCATGACAAAGTGGCGAAAGCATATGAGACTTGTAAAAGTGTTATGCATCCTAAACCAAGATATCGTTGGCCTGTTTTAGCTGGATTAGCATATGACACGATGGAAGCTGTTAAAGAACGACTATTAACAGCATTGAAGAATCCGGGTCAATTTGATGCGTTTACTTTAAATTGTATCTCCGCAATACTTAATTTATGCTCATCCCCTTTATTTCAGGTATGCAACATTACTATATAATGGTGATATTAGCGTTTCAACTGATAGTCAATACTTATCAAGTTACTCAAATTGTTTAAATCTATTACGGTCTAGTATGTAAATTCCATCAAAGTTGCAAGTATATCAATAAAGAAAAAAATACACGTTAATTGATTCGATAGTTAACTTTCACGGATCATGGTGATCATAGTATGCATTATGTATTAGTTTACTTTTAATTCACTCCATTACCTGAATTGAGAGTGAATCAAGAATAGTAATAGAATGTAATAATTTGCCAAATCTAAAGATGCACATATTATAACTTATTATCATAAGGTACAGATCATGTGATAAAATAGTTAGGTTACTATCCTAGCGATTATTCTTGTAAATACGACGATTAATTTACTTTTCATTGCCTTTGAGTAATACGATTCACGCGAAGTTTATTGGACACCTGTATGAAATCTCTAGGTAAATCACAGTTAGAATAATAACTTTATAATTCCAATAGCGCGTTGTCTTCTAAATAGTCTACAATATACTAAAACGTTGTTACTGTGTAGTAAATTTAAAATTTCCCCTGAACAATATAATAATCATATGATTTCTAAGTATCATTTAATATATTTTATTGTTTAGAACTTATTAATTGCTATGGATGGATTAGCAAATACATGGCTTTTTGATGCTGATGATGATTTTGTTGCATCTGAAAGTTTAAAGTTATCAGATGATATCGATAGAAACTCTATTTCCAGTTCATATATTCAAAAATCTTCTGTCCCAGGTTGTTATGCTACACTTGCATACGATGATCAAGGTCGTGATTCCTATTCAGAACACGGAGTTAGATTAAAATATGTAATTCTTCAAAAAACTGGTAATGAATTCTTGGTAAGTCAGAAAAAGTCTGTTTATAGTAAATTCGCTCATGAAAATATGAAGAATAATTTAGTATCATAAGGGGTTTTGTGGAGATTTCAGTACTTTTTCAAAGTTGAAATCATGAGTCAATTGAAGCTAGACCACCATGGAAAACCTGGAAGCACTGGATGGCCGTTTCGTTCTATTGTGGGACTCCTCAGCAATGCGCATCCACGATCCCGCCTCGCGAGCGAGATTCGAATCCAGGACCTACCAGTCTCGAGCCAGAGCCCTTAACCGATAGACCAATGAGCCGGCATCCAACCGTGATAATGTCTAAGGTCTCTGGCTCGAGACTGGTAGGTCCTGGGTTCGAATCTCGCGGGTGCGGGATCGTGGATGCGCACTGCTGAGGGGTCCCATAATAGGACGAAACGGCCGTCCAATAAATTAGTCCACATTCTTGACATTTTCTTTAGATTTACTAAAATATTTATTTGTTGAATTTTTGTAAAATAAAATTTACTGTTTTATTTTCGTAATATTTATCAGGGAGCTACGGTTCGTTTGGAGAGAAATTCAGTTCTAATTGCTCGGATTGTTAATGGAGGATTAGCTTGTAAGACGAGTAAGTAACCAAAGTAAATAAATGTGCAATTCTTTCCTTTGACATTTCAGTGGATTTAAAAAAAGATGGATATAACTAGGCTGACAGAAATGATAGTTTTGCTCACAGAATCGATCCTTAAATCTCAAGTAAATAGATTTTAAGAGATAGAACCATTAACTATTTAACTGAGTATAACTGAGAATATGTTACAGAATTTTCGATGTTATTTATGAGTAAAATACTCAGTTAAGATATTGTGACCGTTAGCTACTTATCAGATAGGAAATTTTTTTTAAAAAAAATCTAAAAAAATGAAGGTGATGGAGTAACTAATGTTCATTCATGTCTATTCGTTGTAACAGTTGTTTTGATTGGTTTAAAGTACTCACAACTTGGTAATCAATATGTTATTGTTGACTAAACACAAATGGAGGTCAGAACATCTAACTTTAAAAACAATTCAACCGTTAAGGATTCATCTAAGATACCACAACCATTCAAATTTTGTAAATAATCTAAATTGAATGTGACTTCTAGGCTGTTATATGTCTTTTTTCTCAAGTGACCGATGATTAGTTTTAATCATACAAAGATACTATTTATAGTTAGCTCTATTCTCAAGCGTCTACCTGTGTATATCACCAGCCAGGTATTTAAATGACTATCGAACTAATCTCATTTTGTTACATCAATTTGTTCATAGTCATAATAATTCGAAATCTAGAACTAAAGTTTATTATATTGTAGCTAATGTGAATCAAAAAGTAATCATAGCGTACTGGTATAGTTTTGAATATTTGTTACATAATAGTTCTTCATAAATTTATATGCTACTCACCGTGAGTAGTTTGACTACTATATTACTAGTGAATTTGGCTTGTACATTATGCTTTCCTATTTACTTAGAGAGTTATTGTTTGCATAATTCAAGATGGCTGTTAATATCATGGTGATGAATCAGTATTAAATAGCAAAGGATTTAGTACCAATGTCTGTTTATTCAATTAACCGCAAGTCGTATCAGCATAGCCAATGAAAATGAACCAGAGCAGAATAAAACGTCCGTTGGAAAAAATTTCACTACCTATGTTAGTAACAAATTAAACGAAAATAGTATAGTTCGAAAACAGTTGGTAAAATCGGGGAGTAAGCATCATCGAGTGAACCTGAACAGGGAGGTTCTAGCCTCTGGAGATGACTTAGATCAACGATCAATAACTTCATATCGGCACAAATATTTGGTTCTTAACCCACTTGTGTAGAGTGAAGTTTGTTTATACATTCCTAAATCTTAAAAAATGGTGATTGGATTCTTGAATAAATATCACTTGATACTATAGGAAGATTTTAGAGATTGTTGGATTTCGTAGTTTACATGCGAAACATTGGATATTGAACCAGTGGTTTAGCGGTTAAGAACTATCCCCAAGACCAAAGAGTCCTGGGTCCAATATTCGACTAGGTCGTAGATGTGCACTATAAAGAAGGCCCATACTAATACTGCCTAGCTGTACAATGCTTCTCGGGTTTTAATGGTTGTCTAGATAAGTCAGTTCGTGATATCAGATATGAAATATTACTTTTAGTTGTATTCTGATACAAATACTTTTCAGTATTAAGGATATTCTCCATGACGTCTCAGATGTAAAAACGTGGGTTACAACCAACTTTGTTTTGGAGCTTTATTGTACCTCCATCTAGTCCAGAGGGTCCTCATACTTGTCAGGTGCTGAAAATTTCAAAATCAAGATACAGAATTTACACGGTAGTTACGTAATTAAACTAAATGATGTTGAAAACCGTTTCTTATCAGTAGAAGTTTTGACGTCTACAATTTCTTTGGAACTTAGAGGTTTCATTTGTCATTCTTAATACCTGATTGCGAGGTGTATCGCGTTAAACTTTCCAAATTCACATTACGTTTTGACAACAAGTAGAAATCTTCGAAATATTCACGTTTCCATTATGTTAAAATATTTTGTCAACTAGACCTTCTCCACGAAGGTGATGAACTGTTATCTGTCAATGGAATCGAACTATTGGGGAAAGATTTGAATACAGTATGTGATATTATGGTAAGCAATTTTATGCACAATACATCTATGTAATTAATGAATCAGTTAAATATTTTCAAGTTTTCTCCAACACTCTGGTGCATTTATAAATGATAATAGAATGGTGACAAACTAATTGTAGCTGATGATCATTAGTATTATGTCGTCTAATTTTATAGTGAATTATCCGTATATCTAAGCCAATCTATAATGTAATATTATATATATATATATAATTGTACAGCTTGATAATAAATCTGTTGAAAAGAAATCCCTTTGCTGAATTTCGTTTTTTAATGTTTAAATGGGAATTATATGTCAGTTAACTTTTTAGACCGTCGTGAGACAGGTTAGTTTTACCCTACTGATGAGTACATCAATGAAGTACAATCTGGCCGTTGCTATGGTAATCCTGTTTAGTACGAGAGGAACCGCAGGTTCAGATAATTGGTATATGTACCTGGTCGAAAGGTCAATTGCGCGAAGCTACCATCTGAGTTAAAATGGATACCTCCAGTTTAAAAAGCATAATTAAACTTGGAGTGTTTAAGTTATGATTTCGTAACATAGTGTATGTCACTTTTTAATGCTCCCAGAAACCGGTACTGAGTTGACCTCTTGACAAAGATGTTTAATTGGTTGATGTTGCACTCAAATTAGATAATAGTGTGGGACAGTTCGCTGTTAGAATCCTTTTGTTAAACATCCATCAAATAATAACAAGATATGAACAATAGGAGCATTTAAACATTTTGAGATAGAATAAATACATTTTCAGTGACGGACTAGTTCATTCTTCTAACGATTAGCTTTGCGGATTAAGATGAAAGCATGATATGAGGGTTGATAGTAGAAATAAAAATATTTTTAAGAAGTAACGAGGGGATGTGATTGTGACCAAGGTGATCCCATATACTGTTTGAGGTGTTTGCATGTGTGTGTGTGGGGGGTCATTTCTTAGTTACTCACACCGTAGAAGGATATTTCTTGAAGATCATGAAAGGGAAACTGGATTAGTATTAATCTTGGTGACCTGGTAGCGTGACCACGGAGCCTTAGGGACAACTGCTTGGGGTTGGTCACATATGATTTTTTTGTAAGTAGTTCTTGATGTATTGACCTCATACTTTAAAGGTCCTACCGCTGGGAGCGTAAATTAGTAGGGCAAGATGAGTTGTACTGATTTTAAGCACGACCTTTCCTAACCCACTCCTCTTGTTGTAGGAAGGTCACATCACCGTATATGCTGGTTGTCTAAGATAAGAATGTCACTGCCATCATACATCAGTACAGTAGGTAGTACGACTTTGCCTTCAAACCCTAAGTTTCTGCATCTAGTCTTATCCTTTTTCAACCCACTCACCAAGTATAGTATGACCTAAAGGAATAAGTGTTCTTGCCAATATAGCTCGATTGCGTCGTTACGATAAGCAAACATAACCGACCATTATGTCAGAGTAGCAATCACTCTTAGAAATTAATTAAAAATTGGCACTTCTTCACTTAATTTGATTGTGATTATGTATTAGTAATAAGGAATCGTTTTAATGGTTTAAAGGTTAGCATAATTAAGCTGTGATCATGTTCAAGAATGAAGCTTCTCTACTTACATTAACCATATTCCAATAGAGACAAACTAATTTAGACCCAATAAAAATTCGTAATCGGATAATACAGAAATAGCATGTAATAGAATAATCCGAATGAAACATTACAATGTTTAGTTAGTAGCATTTATTTAAGTGTACTTCACTCTTATCCGATAAAGATGTTCACCTTTGATTCATTCACTCTACAGCATGAAAACAACGACATATAATGCTTATTAGAAATTTATTATCTTAACATGATTATAAAAGATTATTTTTCATTTTAATTGAATTTAGGAAGCTTTTTTTCAAACTATATTATATTATATTTAAACACATAAATATTGTAACAAGGAAGCACCAGATACATATGCGCCGCACAAATCTCATTTGATTTGTGTGAGGGCTGTGATACTGCCAAGGTGCCCAAATCAAAACAAGTGGTTTTCTTAGGGGGCCACACTCCGAGCCTTTAACCTAAAGGTCTGATCCACAAGACAGTGGAGCATCATTAGGAGATGCAGTCCCATGGTAGCCGGTGACCAACGATTGGTTCATCCGCCATTTGTTCCTTCAGGATACTGGAGACTATGTGCATCATTGGTTTGGAACCAGGGTTCTCCAACTCCCCTAGGTGGACTTTTCGTGTCCACCAACCCGGTTAAAGTGCCGGACACTCGCTTTTCGTCCTCTCGATTTCGTAAACAACACCCCCTCCACGAGAAGGCAGTGAGTAAGACTTCCCTGGTAGAGGCTATAAACGTGTGGCCATGTGAGAGCATTTGGAGAGGGAGAGCGGACTCTCCCAACTCTCGGCCGTACCAGGGCATTTGGGGGCTTTGTTTCAAAGGTATTATTCTTTTATATCAAATGGTAATAAATCTATATTTAAAAAAACTTATATTTTAGGCTTCACTACAGGGGAGAATTGTTCTTCTTGTTGCACCGGCACTTGATCCATATTCATCAGTATCGACTAAAGGAATTGTAAGTATGAGATAATTTTATTCTTTCTTATTATTATAATTAGAAACTTGTAAATAGTTTAATAATCTTGATCAAGACAATATTTATTCAGGTGAATAAATGATTCTAGCAAATGCATACTTAGTTCTTACAATTATAATTACAAAGTTTTTAAACAAACATTTCATGTTGAATTTAGTGATTTTATTTAAATCATCAGATTGAGAAAATAGATAGGGAATCTTACTCGACTGTATGTTATCCTCCTCCTCCTCCTTCCAGCCACATAGAATGGTGAAGCCTAGTAGGCCCTTCTGGAGAAGAGTGCTACATCGAAGCACGGCACAACTACCGGGGCGGGATAGCTGTTTCTGCACTGCTTACGCAGAACCATCACATAACACTCAAAACCCTTTTTTTGTTTTTGTTTGGACAGATTCATTTTTTACCACTCTTTTGAACCCACAATAGGTATGCAATGCCTCTTTGTAGCATTCGTAATGGTTCTCGGGTATTGGTAGAGTGGTTGTTTAGGCCGATCTCCACCACCCTCATTACCACTCACATTAATACATGGGATGGTTGCCATGACCTAGGAGGCACGACGAGGACGTGTGAGTCGGATTTTGCCTGAGCTGAATATATCTGGTAATAAACCATTATGAAGCATATATAATTAAAAATTGTAGTTTCATTGTTTCATCATTCGAATCCATGATCATTACTTTTTTCCCATCCTATCACATAGGCTCTTTCAATCATCAT
>NC_031502.1:50161698-50254703 GCF_000237925.1 Schistosoma mansoni
TCATGGATTCGAATGATGAAACAATGAAACAACAATTTTTAATTATATACGCTTTAAACTGATAGAATGACAACTGGAATTACTAAAAAGCTACCAAAACTATGATAGTAGTTGAGTGTAATAGTTAGTGGAACATTCTTGGAATCTTTTGGTGGACCTCAACTTTTCTTCCGATTGTACGTATCATAATTATATAATCAGCAGGAGGGAGAATTTCAAATTGAAAAGTAAATATTGAAAACCCTATATGTCAAATTAGAATTATTAATAGTAACTGTATGTACACCAACAATTGAAAAACAAAGATAATGTGCGACAGGAAGTTTTTTAATGAGAAAGAACAGAAGGAAACGATGGATTGTAATATTAACTACCAATAATCATGACAGACAACAATTATTCGAATAAAAACGTCCATTTATTTATATATATTACTTACTCACTTTCGCCTGTTACCCTTCGTGGAGGAGTATAGGCCGCCCACCAACATTCTCCATCCAATTCTTTTCCGGGCAATCCTTTCCAATTGTTTCCAGTTGCTATTCATCCTTTTCATATGTGCTTCCAATTCCCGACACTATGTATTTTTTGGCTTTCCTCTTTTCAGTTCTCTCTCAGGATTCCAAGTTAGGGCTTGCCATGTGATGCAGTTTGATGATTTCCTCAACCTGTATCCTATTCACTTCCATCATCTTTACCTAATTTCCTCCTCATATGGAAATTGGTATGTTCTTTTCCACAGAAAGCTGTTGCTGATGGTATCCGGCCAAATTTGCATATTTATTGAGCCTTAATTCCATGGAAAAATGTAAATAATGTCAAAGCGGTTTTTTGAAAAGTTCCCTTCGCTCAACTTTATGTTTTAAGTGTTCTAACGGAAACTATAAAATTTTCTAGATTGCAAAATCATCAATCTAGTGGTTCAGGGAATCGAATTTATTCACTTCATTATTTATGTATAAATACAAATTGTATAAATTAAAAATATTCCGCTAATAAGTAATAATATTCGGTTAATGTTTCTAATTTCTGAACTGACCTATCTATTACCAGTGTTGAGGTTTGTTTTTAAATTTATTTGTTTTAATTTACCTGGAGTTGTTTATGTCAATAGGTTTGATGATTTTCGTTCGATTATGTGTATTTTCTTGATCTCTGTGTATACGCTGTTTATTGGACAGATACATCTACGTGCATTATTTACTTATGAACCAAGTGACGACCGTTATATAGCATGTAAAGAATTGGGTTTAGGATTTACCAAAGGAGACATTATACATGTTACCGGCAGAAAAGATCCAAATTGGTGGCAAGCCTATCGGTGAGTTAGTTTTGTTGTTGCTAGATGTATGTCTTGATATGACCAATTATTTGTACTTATTGATAACTTCCAGATGTTAGTAGACGCGTTTGACTCATGGAGACGATTTAGTTGGTTATGTTTGTATATGTAAGAAAATATGTGGTAGTTATCCGCTCAGGTATCTCAACGAAGGATAAGTCAACGATTTATGATTCACCTATATGGGACAAAAATACTTCTGTTTATTAGAGATATTTACAGAACCACTTGTGTGTGGATGATTAATTTGAGAATGTATATTAAACCTATGATAAGTTGGTAAATCGTAACAACTATTATTCTTTACTGATGACTCTTTATCATCTGTTGGGAATCAGACACATTTCATGTATTATTGTAATTTTGAATGTGTTAAAAAATAGCTACTTCAAAAGTGAATATCCCAAGATTAATTTAAGGGAATAACTGTCTTAACAGCTAACACATTATGTAAGGTATTCTTTTTTAGTGTGTCAAGTGAAAGCACAGATCAGCGTTTTGTTATTACAGTAATTTTTTAGTTAATTTAGGTTCTTAGTGAAAAAGATCATCAGCTTGTTCGTATTTTGTTTATGTTGTTGCACAAAGTATTTCATAGTATTTAATATTGCTTGTTAATAATACTTTTTGATGACTAATTCATTCCTTCTCATTCTATGTATTTTTTTATGAATCCATTATCATAGGAGTGATGAAGAACGTGGTCTGTCTGGTGCAATAGGAACATTAGCTGGTCTCATACCGAGTCCAATTTATCAACGTAATCGTGCTATATTACGCTTAAAATATTGGTTAACTAGTGGAACTGAAGATATTGAATTCGAAGAAGATTCAACAGACTCTGATTCAACTGGATCAACTGTTATTAAGACAGAAAAGCCTACGAATAAGTCGAGAGAGAAGAAGTTTCTGGGAATTAAATTTCCAACACTTAAAAATACACACTTTAGTAGTAGATCTACATCACCATCAGGTCGAGATACTAATCAAACCGATTCAAAAAGTGAACTGACATCTGTGGATACAAGTGAAGGTGATTTAACGAATGGAGTTGTATATACACCAGAAGATGATTCACGTTGTGTAATGAATAGTACTGTGTTAAGTTCAGCTTATGGTGATCGTATGTCTGGTTTAACAAAACCTACTGATCTTTCGTCAGCTAATGCAATCAATGAATGGTCAGGTTTGTCTTTTGTTATTATTTATTCCAGTTGATAAGTGTATCTCTTGTTGGTGATTTGTTATTGTTTGTGTTGAACGATTTACTCATGAAATTTTTATTGTCTTTATAATCATCCAGTGCTTCCAGGTTTTCGATGGTGGTCTAGCTTCAATTGACTCATGATTTCAACTGTGAAAATACTAAATTCTCCACAAAACCCCCTCTGATTTATAATCATCATCAACACAAATTTTATTGACTAAAATATACAACTCAGAAAATGAAACACAATGGAAAGTGATTTTATGTAAATAATGCTTGATTTAAGATAACTGGATATAGCTGTATTGAAGTCTAGTACCTACACATACCTTTGATATTTTTCAGTATATAGATGTGAAATTTGGTGAAACTATGTACTCGCTTTGATAATAAGAAAACATCATCGATTTTCAAGGTGGTTTTTTCAAAATAGTATACTTGAGTACCAGGGAGCTGATATATGATATATAAAAATAGTTGAAACTTTTAAAATCTAGGTCATATGCTAGGGTCGATCAAAAGAAGTTAATCTTACTTATTAATATATCAATAATTAAAAACAACGTTTTAACTGTTTTTAATATTTTATCATGAATATAACTGGAAACAAAGTCTTTATAAAATTCACAGATTTGTGTACAACCGAACAGTATTCATGGTATACTTGTAGAGACTGATCAGTGATCACTAGGAAGTAGATGATGACGGAAAATCTTCTATATCTTCTGTCTTAATCTCCTTTATTAGCTGCTGGACCAGTATGGGGTCAACATGGTTATAATCTTCGAACTCTATGTGCACGTCGTAAACGCAATAGACGAAAACTCTCTTCAACAAATAGATCGTCTCTATGTTTAGAAGGTTTAAAATCCTGGAAAAAAGATAAAAAGCATGGTGAATATTGTCCATTTCTTGTTCCTGGTAAGTTCATTTTTGTCCACATTTTATCTAAAATTAAACATTTAATTATATTTTAATTAATAATTCGTTAGTTAGCCATATGCACCATTACCATTTAAAAATTTAAGTAGATAAATTCCGGATTTTTAATCGTCATACGGATTCTTACTCATTTCAGAATTTATCCTGACAACTACCAGAAATCTGGAGTTATCTTTTTTAAACCGTATGAGTAGATTATTAGTTATCTACATAATTAGAACTTGAAGGGATTTTCATTTTTATGAGTTGTATTTATGCTTTCTTGCTTTTTACATATGTGAATCCTTTATCAGTTTCATTAGAATTTATTGCCATTTTAATGTCATCATTACTACTTGTACTGCAACGAACAAAATCTCAGATGGGGAAAATTGATTTATTGGTTAATGCAAAAACACAGTGGTTTATTAAAACATGAAAGTCATGCATTAAACACATCATTTGTACATCTTCTTTGCGTTGTCCTTTACATACTCTATTATTCCTCTAATTCTTTTGTTATTCTGGTTGCTCTCGGATTTCTTTATGTTCTCTTCATTTCAATGTTCTTCTATCATGTATTCCATTTCCGACTGATACTACATATTATTTATATGTCAACATAATTAGCATACACCACAATACCATAGTATTTTAACTTCTACTCCTTATCTGTTTGGTTAATTTGTCCACATTTACTTACATGCCCAAATGAATAGTCATTAATTGATTGTTATTTGCTAAAGTGATTATGTGGAAACGTTTGTATAATTAAAAAGCAATTTCAATTACACACTAACTTCAGATAGATAATTATTGAAAAATCTAGTAAACAATGAACAGTTGTTATATCCTAAATTAAGGTCTTTTTAGAGCAATATACACCATACATTTCACATGGGATTAAATCTAAGATCGTTTAGTTTTATGGTAAATAATCCAATGATCCACACTTAATGAATTACATTAGTTTTTGGTGGTAAGCCAATCACAAACAACATAGAGCCTGGCACAAATATGTGTTGGCCCAAGTTGCCATACCACATTAGCACAACGAGATTAGATTAACAAAATGAATAAGAAGAGCATCGAGATAATGCATATCAATGATAATTGGAAAGATTAGAGTTTGAGAATAAGGTTCGAGAAGAAAGAATGAAAGGGTATGCATGAAGGAATACTGAAACTCACGATCTAGAGTAAGATAAGAAGTAGATACATCTACACCTGTAATTGGTTCTAAACCATATCACCTAACGTCTTCAACTATTGATCACGGTCATCATGTTGACAGCATAATCTTAATTCGACTTCATTGGTATATTACTATTTCAATCCCATATGATACACTGCTATAAACTGTCAGAAAGTTTAAAAGCTACAATAAAACAAACTGTTTACATCTAAGTTTTAACCGTCTTGAAGTCTTTATCAGTCCAATTACAGTCAGATCGATTAATTATTAAAATGTTTTTTCATAGCTCTCAAGAATTTTTTTTTCAGTGCTAGTCTTTGTAGCGGTATTTTTTTTCTATCTACTATATTATGTTTTAGTATGAAACATACATCTAGTGGACTAAATAACTGTCTAAAGTTTGTGTATATGTGTGTGTGTAATATATCGATTGGCGTTTCAAGTGATACCAAAAAGGCACCTATCTTTAACTAATTATACATTGATCAATAAAGATATATGCAAATTACCGTAGTGACTTGTGTCCATTTATTTATATGTGTATATGAGTTAGCTTTTGATTGCTTGCGATGTTCTTTAGTAGTCATTGTTTAATAACTATATTCAGCAAATAATTTTCTTATTGTTTTTTTGTCTGTTTGTTTGTATTCACTATACTGATTACTTGTACGTTGGTGCATAGTTTGTCATGAGTAGTTTACTTCCTGAAATTTGTACTTCTAACGTGAAATACATCAAATGAAATGAGAGGCTGAAGTGATAACTTGGATTTGAAAATGAGAAAAAAAAATCAACTATTCTGGTTTTTAGACAATTAAACAGATGATTTTAATCACGGACTGTTATTAGCTAGAAAACCACTTTGAACAAAGGTGTTTTCATGATAATTTTGCTTACTGCACTATCTGAAAACTTTTGTTCTGATTTCTGGTATGATCGTGAGTATAAACTGTTGTGGAGTGCAACACTTATATGAAATGGCTATTCAAAGCCTTCTGGTTCGAAAAATGGTTTATCAGTTGATATCAGCCTAGGACTTAAATCAACTTCAAATCAAGTTACTTTTTGAATGTTAGTTAGTCATGTATTTATACAGACGTTACAGTGTGACAAATATCTTGTAAACAGTGGAGGTAAATTTTCATGTTTCTTATTTACTTTAACAGATATTAATTAAGACTGCGCATAACCTCTTGGAAGTGAAACTAGAAATTCTTACAAACTTAGAAGGTGTATTTCCGTAGACTGCCTGGCAATCATCCATGTATATAAGCTAGGCTCTTTTGTAACTCTACAAATTGCCTATTAATAATGACCTTTGATGGAGTTTTGTTCTCTGAGATGGATGGTTTGGTTGTGGAGCTTTCATCGTCCTTCTGAACGACATCATCAGCACAAACTTTGGGTAGAATTGGGGTGTTTGAATTTCTCCACATGTGATTCACAGCTTGTCCAGTGCACTTCGGTGTTGATTGGTTCTTGTTGACCTCAAATCTGTCATTGTTTATTTCTTTGTTTTGGTTCTATCTCCCATTGGTTTGATTTTTGTTCCTATGTTACTGCATAATTTTCCTGATTGGTTGATAAATTGGATTGATTTCAATGTGCTTGTTTATTGCTGATTGACCTGACATCGGACAAAGCGGACGCCCTCTTCATCTTCGCCTGCATGAACACCAATTAACAGTCAAACGCCACGACATGTTTTCACTCACGATGAAACCTCCACGACCAAACCATTCAGCTCAGAGAACAATACTCCATCAAAATCAACCACCTGAGATACAAATCTTCTTCACCATCTCAATAATGACCTTAAATACCCTATCAATCTCTAGGATCCAGTGTAACTTAAAGCTGATTTCGTTAGCAACTGACATTATCTTGGATAACTTTGTGGTGTACAGGAAATTAAAAAACTGCTTAAGAAATAATTCTAAGTTTGTTTTAATGAACATGTATATATTTGAAAATAGGTGTTTTATCTTGGAAGTCAATTAAAATCAAAATAGATGTCAGCAAGTTATAGTATCAAATAACGGAAGAAATCCATTCTAACACTGAATGAAAATTCAAGATGACAAGTCAATAAAGAAAAGTTTCTCTTCTGCAATATCATTTACTCAAACTATATAGTCGTATTCATATCAAGTTAAAAAGTATTGTACTCTATAAAACGAAGGATAATGTAAAAAGTGTTCGGAAATTTCACATGTCAAAAGAGAATTGTTTAATGATCGAGAAGTTAAAATCAACAACAAAATGAAAATAAATATGTGTAAGATAGTTGTTCGCTATACCAGTATAAAATCGGGATTATCTAGATGATAAGTGCAACTAACTGAAAAATAAAAAGCATTAGAGTTTGTTATATTGAACGGAGAATAAGTGAATGCTAACTACTAGGATTTATTTATGAACTGTTATTGTATATATGTTCTTATTGTATAACTATTAAGTAACTATATTATATGTATATTCATTTCATTATAAGCTTTCATTGACTTCTTGAATACTACTATACGATTGACTATTCTTAAGTTATTCCTACACTCACACTCATAGACACTTTGGGCTTGATCTTGTTTAATTGTTATTTTCTATTTTATGGTATGATGCGGTCTGATTTACTTCTTTCCATACTCACTCCTGTTGCCGTTCATGGAGGAGCATAGGCCGCTCACCAGTATTCTCCATTCAACTCTTCCGGGCGATCCTTTACAGTTTCTATTCATCCTTTTCATATCTGCTTCCAAATCCCGACACTATGTGTTTTTCGGCCTTCCTCTTTTCAGTTCTCCTTCAGGATTCCAAGTTAGGGCTTGCCTCGTGATGTGTTTCGGTGATTTCCTCAATCTGTATCCTATCCACTTCCATCATCTTTCCCAAATTTCCTCCTCATATGGAAGTTGGTTTGTTCTTTTCCACAGGAGGCTGTTGCTGATGATATCCGGCCAACGGACATTCAGTATATTGCGCAGACAATTGTTTCTAAATACTTGTACGTTTTTGATAATGGTTGTGGTACTTCTCCAAGCTTAACCTCCATACATTGGAACTGTCTTGACGTTCATATTGAAGATTCTGACTTTGATGTTGGTTGGCAGTTGTTTCGAGTTTCATATGTTCTTCAACTGTACGAATAGTTTCCTTGCTTTGCCAATCCGTGCCTTTACGTTTGCATCAGGTCCTCCACGTTCATCGATTATGCTACCCAGATAAGTGAAAGTTTCCACCTCTTCCAGAGTTTCTTCATCAAGTGTGATTGGGTTGATGCTCTCCGTTTTGTATTTGAAGATCTAGCTTTGAGGTTTGATTTGCTTGTATTTAAACTGAGTTTTTCTGAAATATATGATTTGTATGATGGAGGCTGATATTAATGTTCTGGACCAAACCGATCGGGTTAGGAGAGAAGCCACCATCTCAGAGGACCAATAAGAACTCGGAGTCAGCTTTAGGCTGCTCATACCTATTTGTGCATCATTGGTTTGGCACATTGCCAGGGTCATATAAGGCAATGTTTCTAATTGGCGATTTAGGCACAAGGTTTATTGGCAGATCTATGGGACACAACAACATTATTAGCAGTTAGTCAAGCAGGTGAATACAAAAGTTGATATGACTATGGTAGATCGAATAGTTTTACTTCTTGCTTTTAGAAACAGAATTCAAGTTTGAATCGTTGAATCAGCCATACCTCCACAATACTCAAGGTATTGATTTGAGCTCTCTATTTGAGTTCAGTCGTTTGACTATGTGAATGGTTTTGAAGGATATTTCAGGTGGGTTAGTGTAACCAGGATTCATCAAGTGTTCTAATATTCAGTTGATGATTGTTTTACACTCTGCTTTTGAAATCTATGCGTGGTAATGTTTACAGGTGCGTTTAGAAATCTCTGGATTCGTACAGCCATTGCTACAGGGACTACAAGAACGCATATAATTACAAATTAACATTGATTTGGTTCGGAGTGAGAGCTTGTTTTTAATAAATTCAAGAATCAGACGCGGGATTGAGAAGGCGAAAATAAGTTTGACTGGATAAAACATTTTATTAAATAGACTTAGAAAGTCTGTTTCACATAATTCATACTTTAGTTATTCTTTTAAACTCAATCTTCATGAAAAAAAGTTTTCTTTCAGAATACTTATGACCTGTGAGGCTGTAGTTTCGGCGTAAAGTTTCTGTCAGCTAACCTGGATGGATTGTGATTTTTGATGAATATCTATCAAAGTTGAAATATTTTATTGTTTATCGTGTTGTCGAAGCATAGTTTACTGGCCCTCGTAGATATAGAGTGAATTAAATCTCTCTTTCTGCTCAGTAGAACCTAACTTTGGGAATTCGTATCATGATAGTTTTAAATTTGTTTTTTATATATGAGTCTTTGTAGAGAGACCTCTGACCATTTTAATAGGACATCAAGGAGATGAAATTCTTTGTCTATACCTTGCTCGATACCCTTTTCAGACTTTTTAAATGAAGTTATCTTTCATACATTGGTTTTTATCATATTATTTTTCTCTAACTTCGCAATAGATATAGAATCCTCTTATGACACCTAAAACTTCAGTATAGTTTGTTGCGTAATAAGTATTTTTCACTAATTTTAAATATGACTGTGTAGTTTGCGTAAATGACATCATCAAAAAGAAATCAACAGGGTTATTTATTGATTAATTTACTGTTTCTAACATCCTTTACTTGTGTGAATAGTACTAATAAGTTGTTTAAATCCAAGGGTGTGAATGCCTCAATTTAGAGAAATTTAACATTTTGAAATCAAAAACACTTGAAAAATTTTAAAGGGAAATAATTGTGTTTTTATGATAGAAATTGTGTATCCACAGGATTTCCACAAAGTGATCTCAGGGCATCCTGTTCACTGCAAGACCTAAAGTTCCCAGTCGCATTGTTTTATGTGTGTCGTGTGTATTCAATACTGAAGAGTCTCAAATTATTACATAATAGTAGTGTTGTAATTCCTGAATTTTCAGTAATTCCATAGCTTAAGTTGATTCTCTTTGAAATTTGCAGTAATAATATACTAAAATCTCTACAAATTAACCTATTTATTTGGAATATTAATATGTCGTGTCGAAAACTTTGGTAACACTGTTGAGGTGATTAGAAGTGAATATCAAGAAAGCATTTCCACTCACTTGTCATGTACATTGTAATTGTATATCCTTGTGTTTATCATTTCGTTTCTATTGTTTTTCGTTTAGTGTTTCTACTTTTTAGAATTTATCAAATTTCTTTTGCTGTACTAATGAGTAGTGTGACAGTTTAAGGGAAAAATCAAACCCAACTTAGGTTTTCAGTTAACATCACTACTTACAGTGATAATGTTGATAACAGTAGTAATATTGTCCATTAGTAAAACATAGAAACCTTAATGGCTGATTACAGTTGTGCCAAACGTGGGTGCACACTATACCATTCCGGATTGAAATTAAATCAGTCCAAAGAGTGAAAACACTAGGTTACCAATGAACTTTTATGTAAGAATTCCATTATTTGTCATCTGATTGAATTATTTAAGCTAGTACTTTAAAACTGTATTCCTATCCTTTTTTTCGCTGACATCTTACATTACTTTTGAGTGATAAGAGATAATTCCCTTCTGTACTTTCAGTCCCAGATAATGAATTACAGTCGAGTGATGATCCTGTGGCTTGGTTAGATAAAGAAGTTGCTCGTGGCTATATGATCCATTATAGTTTATGGACTTATGAACCTGTCGCTCAGTATATCCCACAACCACTTCGTAGACGGCCACTTGTGTTTGTTGGACCAGCACATGTCGGACGGCAACAAATTTTACAGCACCTCATTCAACGAGAACCTGATCGATTTTATCAAGCAGCTATTTGTAAGTCACTTTATTGTCTTTTTCCGTAGATGTACATTTTTGTCAACAAAAATATTGGTCTACGGTAATTATTTCGATCAATATTTATCTAATCTTTTACAATTTCAGCTACCTGACTACATATTATTTATGATAAAATTTAAAATATTTTCTGAAAAAACTTGAAACTGAAGAGAGTATAATACATCATATGTTTATAAAATATCTCTGATGTTTTCACATACTAAGGCTATCAATACTACTATACATGTCTGAATGTATATTATGGTGTGATACTAGTTTTTAAAACCTTTATTCTTGTCACTTATATAGTACCCTTTCAGATGAGTAAACTTCATTAGTTAAACATCAAACGTTAATTTCTAGCGTGGCATTTATTAAAAGTAACATATTTATGCTATTCCAAAGATATCTCTACGGATATTATTTAGCGATTCTGTTTAACTGTCTAAAATCTAGTGAAATAAACAATAAAATTGACCTTTTATTTATAAAATAAATAAACTTTTGGCTAGCAATGAAATCTAGGAGGCAAGTTTTGTCCCGTTTGGGACTCGTTAGCTGGATGTGATCACATCTTTTGTTGATGTTTACACGAGACTTGAGCCCAGTGCTGTTCGCTCCAAACATCTAACTGAGCGACTAAGTGAGGACAACAAACTAATTATGCAACGAGTATTATATATAAGTCCTTTCTAACGGTGATGTGAATATTACTGATAGTTTGTACTTTCTCTTTGTTGATATTCAAGACTAAATTTGATCAGTTTCTGTTGACATATATACATCTTGAACAGTGGTCTCGATATTACCTGTTAGTAACAAGTTTTAGTATGATTGGGTTGTAAATGTCAACACTGGGATTCAGGTACGTGTAGTATACGAATTCTCAAGAAAACAAAATGCGCTTTTCAAAATCTCATAGTTTAGCACAGTTCGAATATATTAAAACATGAATAACATGTCTAAACTTTATCAAATACATTTTCATATTAGATTTTTTCCTTTTTAACCTTACAACCGTATATGATAGTATCATTTTCTTACATAATTTTAAACAGAGTTGAATCTATATTAGAAACAAGTAAAATAACTCACTGCACATTAGGATAAGTCAATTTGTTTTGTGTAGAATAGTATTCAATTATTCTTTTTTGACAACTAATAATCAATAATTTGTTACCAGTTCAAGTGCCAACAGTTACTCATTTATCTTGTTCACGTTTTAAACATGTAATCATTCATTGTTCTAATCCATTAAATATTTTTTTGATTTCTTTTTTCAGAAGTAAACTTTAAATATGGTTGCCAAGCATGCTGTCAACATTCTTCTAATAACATCGTAATAGTTTTCTTTATTCTTTCAATTATTCTTTTAGATACAACAAATTCAAATTTGAAGACAGATACAAAATTTTCTTATATTTGCATCACAGAAGAAGAGTTTCGATTAAAACGTAAACAAAAAGAATTCATTGAATGGGGATTATTTAATCGTGATTATTATGGAACTAGTAAATTAACTGTACGACAATTAGTAAATGAAGGCAAAATATGTTGTATATCCTTAAGACCTGATGTAAGTTTTTTTGTTGTTAACAGTTTAGATTTTATTCAATCAGTGTTCTTTTAACTTCCTGTTGTTGATATTTAGTTCTACAATTGATCAACCTCGGTTGCTAAATCAATATCTTGAGTGGATTGTCTTGATATTGCTTCTTATAGTAATTTTTAGTTTATTTGCTATATGGTTTACAGTGGAATCCGGAATACCATATTGACTCTGTTTTGAATCGATTCGCCCAAGTTACATATCCAGTAACAGAGATTGATAAGTTGGAGTTAATTAGAGGGTAAATTACAAAGCCTTACTAATAGCAATATACCTAGCGAACAAGTTATTGGTTGTTTAGAGATTTGGTGTTCCACACATTAGATACTAGGTTAGAGTCTCAATGTGATTAACAACAGAGACGCAACTCTATCCCGAAGTCAAGCCATAAATAAGAGAAAACATGTATCCTGGATTCCATTGCTGGTCACATAATTAATATACGATAATTGAATACTGTTATGATCAGTTTTATTTCAGTTCGTAAAGTATGGAAATCATAGATCATATACACCACTTTCACATCTTTGCGTTGTCCTGTACATACTCCGTTATCCTTTCAATCCTGTTGTTATTCTGATTGCTCTCTATTTATCTTTCACTTCTTTTTATCTCACTCTTCTGCTGGTAAGCATTCCACTTCCAACTCCTTCTACATACTACTTATATCTGTCCGCATAAGTAGCTCACAACACACCTAGTTGATTGGTAGTTTCCTGATTGAAACAATTAATAATAACTCCAACCCTCAAACAAGATGTAATTCAAAATAATAACCGATAACACCCTACTGAGAAATTATATGTTGAAGGCTTTATATGTATAAATATATTGTATTCAATTTAGTTATCTCATTCAGTCTTAGATACTCGTGTGTTAAAATTGTATTTTATAAATCTCAAGTTTTTCTGTTCTTTCTGGTTCCATTTAAAAAGTTTACGGTTTGGATTTCGATTATTTGGTTGATAATTTAAGTTTCACTAGGCAAATTTTTCAACCAAGGACTTAAATCATTCAAAAATTACTTTCATAGCTAAAACTACCGAGTACATGTCGAATAATATTAAAGAACTATTCAGCTATTTTTAATGGGGTTCCATAGTATAAACTAAATATGAAACTCAGAAATGACACTAGAATTGGCGATGAAATAGATTTTTTAAATTTAATCTTCAGTTATTAAGATGATGTGTTTAGACTGATAAAGCGAGTTCAAAGAAAATAAAATTGAAAGTACCTCATCCGACACTACTGCACTTTTAACAATATTCATTCCCATCACTTAAAGTTTATACTTTGTATTGTGAATAGTCAATAGACTGAATACAGAATATGCGGATGACTACTAGAAATTGTCACCCTTTTCTTTCAGTGTTGACTCCAATACATATAGCTTCAAAATCTAACGATTTATCTAACTGACTACTTGAATCACAATCTTGTTCAACGAGTGTTGATATGACTGGAAATAAGTAAGCTTGATGACCACACTTTTATCTCATAAATTCCTGAATGATCTACAAAATAAACATCTAACAATTATTGACATTTCAAACCAATTTCAGTCATATTTATTCGTTTGTTAGATATTTCGACCACAAGTGTTACATTTTTACATTATAAACTGATTCATATTTTACTGACAAGTCAGGCCATATTTTGATGTCCTTTCAATTTGTGTCAATAAACTTGATATTTATGAACACCTATCACTTGGTGACACTAATCATTCGAGATAAAGCCAACCGATAACATGACCCTACAATACATTGTTCATCATATCAAACATGATAATGGTTATAATTAAGTGTAAGGGTTAGCGTTTTCCCATTGTTGTTATTCAGAACTGTGCCCGATCAGTCTATCAAATAGGATTTCGTTCCCAACCACTCTTCGAAATTTAATTGATTTATATCTTAAGTCATTATCATGGGATCATATTATATAACTTATTTACTGACAAATACTTATCACGTACTGCACCGTTTATCGAGTAAAAGGAAATTTAAATCCTTCAAATCATACTATTAACTTTAAATCCCTGATTACATATGATGTTAATAATAAGCACTACGTATAACCTCTATAAAATTTATAATCAACATACTGAATCTTATTTTTAACCAGAATTAACAATGTCTAAATTATAAAACACGTAAACAACATAGAAAAGTTAAATAAATGTCAACATCAGTTTTAATGAATGTATACTTGCGATGAATTACAACAAAAGCCAGTCATCAATTAGATTTACTACGTAAAAGTATCATATGCTTATTAAAATTTAATTAAATCATTAGTTGTCAAGTTATGAATAATCAAATTTTATGATTAAAAAATTTATTATTATTATTATATTTTTAGTCTTTACGTAAAATACGTTCAAGTGGTCTGGATCCATATGTCATATTTATTTCACCACCAGAACGAGTAGATGATTTACAACGTTTACGTAAAAATTTAAATCTAGCTGGTAATTGTTCTGTAAGTTTAAAAATAATTTTATTAATTCATCAACTAATTAAGTAGTATATTATAGTGTATATGATTTATTTGTTGATTATAAATAATTTTCTTTTATATATGCGTATTTGTCTATGACTTTTTTTTTCAACTGTTTATTATATGTAAACTGATTGATTGAACTTTTGAATACATCATAATGCATTAATTATCTCGTGTAACTCTAAACGTAATGATTTGTAAACTTTTTGACTAAATATTTGATGATATAAAACAGAGTTGATGTAACTATGATCTTATATCTAGAGCTTAGATTCTTGCTATACTGTATACAACTTGAACACTCGAACACTAGAACCCTTCAAGTCGTAAATTAGAAGAGAGAAAACGAGTGGAAAGAAACCTTATTTCAAACAATGTCAAATATAGTACAAAACACTCAGGTATTTATAGTTTTTGGTAAAAATGAAATCATCAGTACAGTCATCCAATACTCATGCAGTGGTGCTCAACATTTATCTAATCAGGAAGCTACAAGTCGAGATTCTGGAAGGTCCTTCCAGAAGCTAATTGGATGGAATGTCCTCAGCTTTTTCAGAGCTTCTTTGAGTTCACTCGAGGGCCTTTCTCACATAAAAGAAATAATCTCCTCTTATTATACTAGAAGCTAATAGTTCATCAGTTGGATAGATGCTTTTAGCTAGAAACATTTAAGCTGAAATGACACATTGTTTAAAAAGCTATTCGTCATTATTGAACAGATCAAACAGATATTTTTGAAGTAACAGGTTAGTCAGAAAAGTAATAGGAGAGAAGATAAGTGTAATATTTTCAAATATTCGATAATTCATTACTAACTAGAGTTACATTTATTTAATAACTAATTAAGTGTTATTTTCTCCAAAGTATAGATTTTTTAGGCTTATAAGAATCATCTCAAACAATATGGTGTTTAATCTTCTAGCAGTTCAAACAAGTAGTTTTGAATAACCAAGATCTAAAAAAGAATTATTTTTCTAAAAAAAGACATGGAGTAAACCCACACCATTAGGCAACTTATTATGGAGAACATGGAAATACTTCTTATAGTTACTAGTAAACTGTTTCTCTTTCAGCATCTGTCACAAATGTATACGTATTTAATAATTCAAAACATCGTTAATTAATATTTGTAAGTGTTTATATCTTCCAGCTGTTAATGCTAGGGAAAGCAAATAACGAGTTTCTTTTTGACACCTGTGGATTCTGAACTGATTTCCCGGATATTACTATGTAGTCCTAAATCAGTAAACTTGTTATCAGACTAATTCTAAATCAAAGTGGACAAATATATCCAAATAAAAACTATAATTTGTTGCTAAGTACATCATACAAAATAATGGTAAATCTGAATTATTCTGATTTTAGTACAGAAATAAGCACGATAAAGATAGTCACTACTATTAATAATAACAACCGGTAATTTCATTTCCAAATTAAACTTTCGATTAATTTAGTAAATCGTTATGTACCTACTTTTAAAACTTATTCGAATAAATTACAGACAGAACGAGGTTATGTCGAATTGTTGTACTACTCTGAAATAAGCAAAAAAAATCAGTCGCAAGATATGACTGCATTACATTTTCATTGAGACCTGGATGACTCGGACTATTTACAGATTAAATTACCTTTTTTCAAAGATCAAAGCTTAAACAATAAATATGATAAGAATTGAGTTATGTGAAGCATGCAATCTGAATATTTTTTCTAGTTGATTTCTCAATAGTCCGCTCATGAGATGAATTTCATTTGTACCCTATTGCATAACACAATTCACTATCTAAGGGAGTGTAAAATACAAGTGGAATCTGGAATAGTGTATTGAACAACTGAGAGTATAGTTATATCTGTAAAACGCTTATTATTTGACTGCGAGGAACTAGTCATTTCGGAATGGTGATTTAGAAGATTTTCTAAGTAATCATTAGAATTCCACACGCTAGTTTCGTATCGCCTAGAATCTATGATAACCAAATTAACAATGTAGTGATGTTATTTAATTCTCGTATCCCAGTTGAACATATCCCAGTTTGGTTCTACAAGGGCAAAAGGAAAGCAGTTAGGAGTTCTATACTTGAACACCTAATCGACTGTAATCATTCTACGAATCCACAGTCTGGTTTTAAGGTTGTTTATATGGTTCATTTAAATCTACCTAGATTTCCTCGTATCCAACTCCTAAAAACAGCCGATGCCCTTATCATCCATGAGCTTAAACCAGAACTATAAGTACAAAAGAAGTACGTCTTATCGTTATCGTTACCATGGCCTTAATATTATTATTATCATTCTATTATTATTGTTATTACTGCATTCCCCCTTTACTTATGTCTTATATTTTCATTATTTTATTCATGAATACTCATCATATCATCTTTTTATTTTACACCTCTATGACATTTAATTATTGTAACTAAAAGCGTTTTAATCATCTGCTGACATGTATGTATGAGTTCGAGTCACGAAATGAACATCAACTCTGAGATGCAGGTACATCTAGCTAACGAGTCCCAAATAGGACGAAATGCACGTTCTGGATTCCACTGCTATCCACTATCCATCTTTGTTTATTATCCTGTTTTTTAGTTTGCCTAGTTAAACAGATAAAATAAATTTTCAATAAATCATTCATTTTAATATTAAATATAAATTAATGATATGGGTGAAACTGTTCGAAAGTGATTCTTTGAATGTAGATCCATAAATATTCTTATGAAAGCTATTTTGTCAGATATTTTAAAAAGATATCGATTACAAACAAAGATGGATAGTGGCTAGCAGTGGAATCCAGGACGCGTAATTCCAGTACCCAATACCTTTCGCTTCAAACGCCATCGCGTTATCCACTCAGCTACTGAGTCCTGATAGCCACTTGTTTGTGAAATGGGGTGAAGTTTAAATTCACTTAGTATCAGGACTCAGTAGCTGAGTGGATAATGCGATGGCGTTTGAAGCGAACTGTACTGGGGTCGAGTCCCAGAGTGAACATCAACTCTGAGACGCAGGTACATCCAGCTGACGAGTCGCAAATAGGACAAAACGCGCGTCCTGGATTCAACTGCTAGCCACTATCCATCTTTGCTTATAATGCTTGTGAATCAAGGCTATATCAAGGCAATACGCACAGTATGCATATACGCCAATAAGAGACTAACCAGTTGTAGTCCTAAACATCAATGGTAAGATTCAAACAAACAATACTAAGATGTAGATTACATTTTCAAGTATACAATAAATGCATATTTTGTTGCCAAATATTTCATTTTCTTTTAAACAGATTAAAATTTATTGTTTTTCACAATTTCATATCAACACATACCAGATTATTAATCTTTTTGATTGTTTCACACAAATATCTTTTTATTTTTATTATTTTGGCATTGTACAATTTTTTTTTTGAATAATAAAAGAAATAAGTTTTATTAATGAAGGCGATTAGTCAACACCAACAGTGACAAGGAACTAATTGTTTAAAAAACTAGTTTATATACTGTAACTGTTCTTAGGAAAGCAAAGTATCGTTTTGTAGTAAACCTTTAGAAAACTCGGATTTATTTATTGTTTTCATGTTATTTTACATGAGAAATATCCTATTTCATATTCCTATTTTCATTTTCTTCATAGAATGATGAATTGAAAGCATGTATTGAAACAAGTCGTAAAATGGAATTACGTTTTGGTCATTGGTTTGATAGAGTAATCATTCCTGAAACATTGGATACAACTGTTACAGAATTAATTCGCTTAGCTATTAAACTTGAACGTGAACCAACTTGGGTACCAAGATATTGGTTAGATCTGGAATAAATCACTGCTTGTATGGTTATTGTATTACTTTCAAATCTGGCATTTCTTTTTTTTTCTCTTTTTTCTTTTGTGTTTACTGTATAATATGTTATGAATAAACTACTGAGAACTAAATTGATCGGTAACATTGTTCTATTCAAGAAAAACAAAACATATCAACAGTTTGTTGATCTATTCAGTGTACAATGAAACGACGGACCGTGTACGAAAGTTCTTATATATATATATCAACAGTTTGATATTGCTGATTTTTTTTTACAATGAGAATATATTTTTGCCTTTTACTTTTAGGTGTACTTTTCTGTTTACCATTTTTCTGTATTATTGATTATTTTCTGTAAATTAACAGTTACCTTTTATAAAACATAATTTTAATTATTATTGTGGTTGCTAATTTTTTTAACTTATTAATTTATTATTATTATTATTTTACCTCAGTATTTTGATTAGTTGTTTCTATTTTGTTCCCCTTTTTGTACGAATATGCAATTATTTAACCATTTTTTTATACAAAATAATTATGCAGAATAAAAGATTGAATAGTTGTTTTATTGAATTTATAAACTAATGTCTAATTTGTGATAGAATCCTGTGCCCCTAAATGCCCTGGTACGACCGAGAATGGGGAGAGCTCGCTCTCTCTCTCGAAATGTTCTCACATGGCCACGCGTACATGGCCTCTGACAGGGAAGTCCTACTCACTGCCTACTCGTGGCATCACTGTTGTTTACGAAATTGAGAGGACGAAAAGCGAATGTCCGGCACTTTAGCAGTGTTGGTGGACACGGAAAGTCCATCTAGGGGAGTTGGAAAACCCTGATTCCAAACCAATGGTGCACATGGGCTCCAGTATCGTGAGGGAACAAATGGCGTATGAATCAATCGTTGGTCACCGGTTACCATGGAACTGCATCTGTGATAGGGGGAACAGTAATTAATGGACTAGGAATAACTCAAGAATGGTAAATCGTATAATAGGTCAAAATAAAGCTTATAATAAGAGGGACACAAATATGGATAGTTTAGTTACTTAAAAATTATACAATAGGAAATATACATATCATATTGGTCCATAAGTGTGCCTCAGAAGTTACCATTTATAAATCTCCACGGGATATAACATCAACATTGCTATAGAATGACTCACATATGAGACAAGATCAATTTAATTTCAATCATATATCGGTATAGTTCGTTAATACATTCTTGATAATTTTTATAAAAATTTATATAAACAACATAAAGAAACGATTTTTCTTTTAATGTAAATTTTTGTATATCTACATCATAGGAGATACATTTTTTAAAAGATTTTTTTCTTGCACCAAAATTAATTTAATATTACATACATACCTGTGGAAACGTTGACTACAATTTCATAAAGATGAATTTTAACTAAGCTTTTGATTAGTTTATCGATTATCTAGCGTCTTAGACACCGTATCCTCGTAGGGGATTCATTTTGAGCTTAGTATCAATCTCTAAGTGTATATTAGAATAGAAAATATAAGTTGTTGTTTTTCTCTCAAGAATATCCAGTTATACAAACATGTCAGTTTGAAACAGTGATACCTATTACTCAATTGACAAGTAGATACACAAGCATTTTATCTCATTCAATGACAATAGAGAATGGAACTCATGATGATATGTAATTTATTTAGTTTTTTCTTCAGTCCATCATCCTCTGAATGGTTGGATAATTATGAAATGTTCATGAACAATTTAGGTTGTTGTGTAATTAGCTATGAACAGAGTATTTCAAAACGCTAAAACCTACAAAAATAAATTATTCTGCTACTGTATAATTATCTTCTTCGACAGTATGGAGTTCCTGAGAAGATTGTCAATATTATCCAGAACTCATACGATGGACTACAGCGCAAAGTCGTGCATGGAGGACAGCTGACAGTAGGGACCGGAGTCATACAAGGCTGTCTACTCTCCCCCTTCCTCTTTCTTCTGGTGATTGACTTGATTATGAGGGCTTCGACATCTGAGGGGAAGCGCGGAATACAATAGACATCTCAGAATCAATTAGATGATATGGAATTCGCAGATGACCTAGCCTTCCTATCTCATATACACGAACAAATACAGACGAAGACATCAAATGTAGCAGCAGTCTCTGCATCAATACGTCTCAACATACACAAAGGAAAAAGTAAGATCCTCAAATACAACACAGAGAACAACAACCCAATCACACTTGATGGCGAAACTCTGGAAGAGGTGGAAACACTCACGTACCTGGGTAGCGTCATCGATGAACAAGGAGGATCTGATGCAGACGTAAAGGCGAGGATATACAAAGCAAGTACCGCATTCCTATAATCGTTGAACATATGGAAATAAAAACAACTTTCAACCAACATCGAATTCTCAACCTTTAATACGAACGTGAAGACAGTCCCACTGTACGGAGATGAAACGTGGAGAACTACTACAACCATCGTCAAGAGAGTACAAGTATTTATAAACAGTTGTCTACGCAAAATACTCAACGTTCACTGGCCGGATACTATCAGCGACAACGTTTTATGGGAGAGGACAAACCAGCTTTCAGCTGATGAGAAAATTAGGAAAAGACGTTGGAACTGAATCGGACATACACTGAGGAAATCACTAATGTGCATTACGAAGGAATTCCCAACTCGGAATCCTGAAGGGGGACTGAAAAGAGGAAGGCTGATGAACACATTACGCCGGCAAATAGAAGCAGATATGAAAAGAATGAATAACAACTGGAAAGGATTGCTCAGGACAGAGTTTGATGGAGAATGCTGGTGGATGGCCTATGCTCCTCCACGAGGAGTAACAGGCGTAAGTAAGTAAGTAACTGCATAGTTATCAATGCGGATATATGAACGAAGAATATTCTCTTCAGGTTCGACAATTATATATCCACATTAATAATACAAAAAGTGGACATGTTTAGTGAAGATATACATCATCTAAAGTTATAGCATATGAATTTAGGATTGTTTATAATATATAATTAAATAAAACCATTAATCAAAATAACCTATTGTGTCAATAAATAAAAATAAATAATTCATCAAAGAAAATTTTCTTTATGACGAAATCATTGACTTAATCTGTACATTTGTATTGATAGTCGTATGGTAATCATGTCTATAAAAGGATAGAAAAGACTGTATCGAATAGTGATTCGAGACTCCAAACATCAAATGAGGTTGCGTTCATCCTTCTATTCTTCTTTATTCCCCTGATTATTACGCAGCTTCCTCATAGAATCACGACCATATGCTCCCTATATGCGGCTAAAGAGTAAACACAGGCACTGCATACTACCCTAAAAGAAAATGGATATCCGTAGAAATTTATAAATGAGCGTTTAGCCAAAAAAAGAGTACAAAGAAGGCCTAACTTGTGAGATAAAAGCCTCTGTATATGCGCTTACAATTTAGGGGCCATGCACCCAGCGAAATGAGCGGCCTATGCTCCTCGACGAGGGGTAACAGGCGTAAGTAAGTAAGTAACCCAGCGAAATACTAATAATAAAGCTGCACAGAGCAATTTTAATGTAGATAAACAACATTTATTGTTTTCTACACATCTGATGATCACTCCAAAATTGAAAGATAAATTATTCAGACTAGTCACTTCATTTATCAATTCAACTAACCTTGTGGAGCAAGTCATATTGGCAGTTATTATAGGAGTTTGTATTTTGGGGCTCTCGAGCACATCCAAATGTGGTCAAGCGAAAGTATAATTAAAAATGTTACTAGCTTAATTTAACTCATTTAGTACAAACGGGTCATACAGTCAACATGGAGCAATCATTCACAATAATATATCGTGTTAATAACAATCTGGCTAAATCCGTCAGACTGAGAATCCTTCAAACTATCGAAGCAATAGCTATTCGGATTAAAAAACCAGAGCTTCGGGTCCAGAAGAAATATATCCAATCGCTCACTTTACCTTCGCCAACTTCTGGCCTTATTAGTTAGTAATCAATTTTATGATATGGTGACAATTTGATTAATGTTCATGCAACTACCTTCTTTGTATTTTCATTGCTGAAACTTATTTTCATACATCTTATCATTACTATTATTATCACTGTTGTTATCAGTATTACTCTTGAAAAACCCGTTGACAATTTTATTCATCATCCACACCTATTTACTAATTCGTACCTAAGCAAAGGGAAAGGCAAGATTCTCTGATACAATACAGCATTCACCAATCGAATTACACGTGATGTAGAAGCTTTGAAAGATGTAAAACCTTCACATATCTGGGGTGCATCATTGATGAACACAGTGGATCTGATGCAGATGTGAAGGCGCAGATCGGCAAAGCAAGAGCAGTATATCTAAAATTGAAGAACATCTGGAACTCAAAACAATTGTCAAGCAACACCAAAATCACAATTTTCAATACAAGTGTCAGAACAAATCTACTGTAAGGGGCAGAAACTTGGGGAACTACGAAAGCCATCATCCAGAAGATACAAGTGTTTATTAACAATTATTTACGCAAAATCTTTTGGATCGTTGGCCAGACACTATCAGCAATATCCTACTGTGGGAGAGAACAAAACAGATTTCAGCGGAAGAAATCAAGAAGAAGCGCTGGAAGTGGATAAGACACACATTGAGGAAAGCACCCAACTGCGTCACAAGACAAGTCCATACTTGGGATCCTGAAGGCCAAAGGAAAACAGTAAGCCCAAAGAACACATTATGCCGAGAAATGGAGACAGACATGAGAAGAATGAACAAAAACTGGATATCACTAGAAAGGAAGGCCCAGGACAGAGTGAGTTGGAGAATGCTGGTCGGGGGCCTATTCTCCATTGAGAGTAACAGGCGTAAGTAAGTAAGTAACTTAATTCATATTATTCAAAATATATGACGTGATTTCTGACTTGTAATTACATGATTGTCTCTCTCATTCCATGATAACCCTATTTATTTTGATCATTTATCTCACAATTTCATTTAACGTAGAAATTGATTCAAGTCAACAGTGCATATTGGTCAACCCAACATTAACGATTTTAATTTATTGTATATTACAAACAATCCTAAATTCACATGCTATAATTCTAGACGTTGTGTCTTGACTTAAATCTGGGCATACTCTTATTTCTATCTCTCATTGGTGATTATATTAATTTATGTTAGCTATTACTCCTCGACTTCGACATACTTGTTCTTCCACGCTTTTAAAAAGAATCAAATGCTTCATTAGTATAATTTATTTACGGACATAGTTACTTAGCTCACGAATTGATCGATGTTAGACAACCATTGAAAGCTAGAAAGCACTAAACAACTATTTCCTCCAAGAATCAGACTCCCTAGTAATGTGGATTCACGAACACAGAGGGCCCTTCCAAGTTTCGTGACCTATTCTATTTTTTCTGGATTTCAATCGTTATCAAACTTTTACATTTTCCCGAAAAATGTTTTAAATATAAAAATTGAGAGTTCAAAATACTAATATTTTAATGAAGCTGCATTTTTTAAACCTTGTTTCTAACCCACTATACTCCACATGTAGTGTAGAAACTTAACGATAATACGAGAAACTGTAAAAGGTTGTGTGTTTTTTTTTTCTTTATAAAATTTGAAGCTAGTGAAACTTGTTTCATGTTTAGAATTAGTTGAATAGATATTTGTTATCTAAAACAACACTACTTGCTTAATAGCAAACAGATAAAGTTGTAAGAAACTCATTTCAGTTCAAATTCACTTGATATTGTTTGTTTTAATCTTCCCATTGATGTTTAAGACTGAAGTTGATCAATTGAAGCCAAAAATACTGGGTTAGAGTCTCAGAATGAACATAAATCTGAGATGCAGGTACATCCAGCTGACGAGTCCCAAATAGAACGAAACGCGCGTCCTGGATTCAAGTGCTAGCCACTATCCACCTTTACTGATTTCAGTTCGGTTTACTGAATAGAAAAATATTATTCAACACATAAATTCTGTTACTTAGTGTCAACATCATTGTCAAACTTGAAGAGTTAAATGCTATTTTGAATAAAAAAACTCATTAATCAATTACTTTAATCATACATATATACAAGTCGTTATCTATTGAAATATGTCTTTGGTATTGTAAGCGGTATATCATTTTTGTTTTGAGATGATTTGATTAATTGTATTAATATTCTTCACAGTGTCAACCTTTTTATGTAAATGTATATTCTCAAGTCAAGTATGAAAAAAATGGATACTCCACATGGTTTGATATTTAAACTGTATAAATGTTTTGTACTTAACCTTTCATCCCTTTTCCTTGTTACTTTAATTATTTCTTATAAATACAGATGAACTCAAAGTACAAAATCTGAAAATTGCCATCTAGATCTATGTCACTTATGACAGATCTTTTTTGTTTTGTATAATTAGCTTTATTCAGTATTATATTTTTGGTGCAATATAGAATTCTCAGCACAAAGTGTTTCAACACGTTTCCATTTCCTTACATCTTGATCGATTCTGAAGATAAATATTGAGTGATCGCCAGTTAGAAGTTAACACTGAAGTCAATAGACATTTAAATAATGTACATTCTTTTCGCTGCACATTACCAGAAACAATGATACAGCTGTAGATAAACTAATTGAGTATGTTTTGTGCTTGAAATGTTTTAATTATCCTATATGACAAAAATACTCTGTGGGAGAGGACAAACCAGCTTCCATTTGAGGAGGAAATTAAGAAAAGACGTTGGAAGTATATAGGACACACACTGCGGAAATCATCAAACTACATCATGAGGCAAGCCAGTTCTTTCAGTTGCTATTCACCCTTTTCATATCTGCCTCCAATTCCCAAAACAGTGTGTATTTTGGCCTTCCTCTTTTCTGTTTCCCATCAGGATTCCAAGTGATGGCTTGCCTCATGATGCAGCTTGATGATTTCCTCAATGTGTGTCCTAGAACGTCAGTTTCATCCTATTTGGGACTCATCAACTGAATGTATTCATCTTTGTTTATAATGCTCGTGAATTAAGGCGATATTGAAGGAATCCGAACAGGATGCATATATGCTAATAACAGACTGGTCAATTGTAATCCCAAACATCAATGGGGAGAATCAAACAATCAATACAAAAATGAAATAAACACGATGAATGTTATAAGTTGTTGTTCCTCTTTTAAGATTCATTAATTTTCATTCTGTATACATTATTTGATTGAAATATATACCTTACTTAATGAATATACATTATTTACCACCACTTACTTACCTACGTCTGTTACACCTCAAGGAATAGAATAGGCCACCCACCACCACTCTCCATCCAACCCTGTCCTGGACAATCCTTTCCAGTTCTTTCAGTTGCTATTCACCCTTTTCATATCTGTCTCCAATTCCCAAAACAGTGTGTATTTTGGCCTTCCTCTTTTTTGTTTCCCATCAGGATTCCAAGTGATGGCTTGCCTCATGATGTAGTTTGATGATTTCCGCAGTGTGTGTCCTATATACTTCCAACGTCTTTTCTTAATTTCCTCCTCAAATGGAAGCTGGTTTGTCCTCTCCCACAGAGTATTTTTGTCATATAGGATAATTAAAACATTTCAAGCACAAAACATACTCAATTAGTTTATCTGCACTATTTTGGCTGTATTTCAAGTTGATGAAAATAAAAAAATTCTTATTACATATGTCCTTATAATAAATTTTATTTTTCAGAAGATATTAAAAACTTTTTTTAAGTATCAGTTTTTTTTCTTCTTTTTTACAATATTTGGATATTGTAGAGGTAATCTTATATAATGATGGTTTCATTTATGGTAATCTGATAAAACTCATTCACAAGTAAGAATATCCATCTAACTGTAGTAGTAACGAAATTCAAAAATTTTTCGCAAATGGGTAATATTAAAGTTTGGTATTAAATTTAAATAATGCACTTATCTGGTATACAATTTAAACATTATTCATAGTATGTTTTACATTAACAATCTGTCAGTCATTAAAGTTTTCGGTTTTATGTTAGTCTTAAATATGGGTTGAACAGACAATTTTTTTAAAGCTTAATATTGCATAGTGATTGGAAGTAAACTATACGACCAACCTTGAACGGATTCTCAGCCAATCAGGAAGTGTTTAGTTCTGAAGTAATTTCTGATAAAATCGTAATAAAATGACAGGAAGTAGAGAGTTTTGACATGAATAATGAATCTTTCCGTGTAAATTATTTACAATATTAAAGAAAAATTTTATAAGGTAAGAGTTAGTGGTTTTGAATTATGGTTAGGGTTTTTAACACAGGTAAACTGGAGACTGAAGTGTACTGGAAGCCAACCCACACCGATCAAATTCTCAACTACAATAGCAACAACCCAAGAGCCCACAAAATCAACTGTGTACAAACTTTGTCCAAGAGGGTGAGGACACACTGCAACACAATTACAATACGAAAAAAAATGAAGAAAAATACCTGAAAACCATCCTTCAAAAGAACGGCTATCCAATCAATTTCATCGAAAAATACCAACCGCACCCATCATCAGAAACGAAGTCAAGCACAGAAATTAACAAAAGGACTACCTTACCATACATAAAAGGTATATCGGAAACGACAACAAGACTGCTGAAAACCTTTGGAAGAGGTGTCGCTCACAAACCAACAAAATCCCTTCATTCAATCTTATGCAAACCAAAGGATGAAATGACAAAAGAAGACAGTCCAAACATCATCTACAACCAGCCAACTGCAACAAACACTACATCGGACAAAGCGGACGCCCTCTTCGTCTTCGCCTGCATGAACATCAATTAGCAGTCAAACGCCATGACATGTCTTCGCTTATATCAATACACGTGGATAACTGCGGACACACATTCGACTGGAAAATGTGGAGATTTTGGATAGAGGCAATTCCAAAAACACCAGAGAATTTTTAGAAGCTTGGCACTCAGGTCAATCAGCAATAAACAAGCACATTGAAATCAATCCAATTTATCAATTAATCAGGAAAATTATGCAGAAACATAGGAACAAAAATCAAACCAATGGGAGATAGAACCAAAACAAAGAAATAAACAATGACAGATTTGAGGTCAACAAGAACCAATCAACATCGAGGTGCACAGGACATGCTGTGAATCACATGTGGAGAAATTCAAACACCCCAATTCTACCCAAAGTTTGTGCTGATGATGTCGTTCAGGAGGACGATGAAAGCTCCACAACCAAACCATCCATCTCAGAAAACAAAACTCCATAAAAAATGAACTAACATTACTTAAGATGCAAGTATGGATTTTACACAAAAATATAGGATGTAATATCTCAAATCTGATTGTGATACGATATTCAAAGATTAGGTCTGATAATCAGGTTCTGATTGATTAAAGAATAAGCTGCCTACAAGCTAATTTCCTCCGATCGCTTAAGGGATTTTATCATGTTTATTGTGTGTCCATATATTGTATATAAACATGTTTTTTCTAACATGAAAAACCATTCATTGGACCAGTGATCTTGTCTGCTATGTCTAATCATTTAAGGCTTAAGACAGTTATACGATCTCATGAGTAATTATCACTCGAATATGACATATCATTGCACTCACCTATCTATTAACATTCTATTCATCTATTTTTATCAGTCGAAAGTTCGTCTAATCAAAATACAGAAATCCTCCATCTATTAAATATGGTACCAACTAGAAACTGATAGATAACTCCGAAAATCCTGTCAATGTGTTGTGTATTTTAAATCTATTTGTTTTCCGTAATTTTTCCCCGAAATTTCCCATCGTTGTTCTAGGAATTGCTCAAGTTCGTTCTATTGCGTTAATCGTATCATATCTATCAATTTTCTTCATCGAAGTTAAGAAAATTTGGCAAATTTTGATGAGTTCTTATCTAGCTCTTAACAAGTTATATCTATCCATTATTGAGTTATGAATTTCACTTTAAATCCATACAACTACAGTCATGAATCTGATTGGTTCAGTTGTATAGATTTTTACTGCCAAATACCTCAGATTAATGTGCACACAGTGGTAGAAATACTGTAAATATCTTGTTTGATATGAATATTAGATAAAATATAGCTTTGATGTTATAATATGGCAGTTTATGTTTTTATCTGTAGCTTGAGTTAGACTTTTATGTAATCACTTGATTAGAGAAATACGTTTCAAAAGAGATGTGCAACAAAAAGACGCTGACTCATTTCTCAGTTTAGGCATAAATAATTCATTTTATATAATACAATAATAGTTTTGATATTTTATGATGGCTCGTTCCACTTACTGATATAAGTTAAAAAATACTTGCTTTCGTTAGCGGACCAATCGGAAAAAGTAATGGATCTGTTTATATGAACCAAATAATAGTATAATCAAGTATAAGATAGAAAAGCTGAACGGATAATGGTCTTTATAATATTATTTATCAATATTCAACATTCTACAATCTGAACTTGTCTACAGTTTTGTAGATAGATTGCATTAAAGTACAAATTGAAGCAGTTAGGCGCGAATTAATGAAACCCAGAACATCTTAGGGTTGAAATAATTGAACAGATTTTCAACTCAGTTGAATGCTTTCAGTAGCATTGAGTTATTTGAACTACATAATTATTTCAAACAAGTTCAAGCAGATTTTGTTGTAAACAGAATTTAGTTTAAAGAAAGTAAAACTGTTTTCATGCATCTCAGCTTGAAGTCAGCACAGCAAAACGTCGAATAATGTATTGATACTCTTTGTATGTATTGTAGGGCCTGTGAAAATATGATGTGATTGGCCATTGAGTGAAGAGAGACAGATATTCAGCTTATTAACCATTTAATATATGAATTCTTAACTATTGTTTATTTCTACCCTGTACTTCATTGAATGTAGATTGCTTGTAATTGTGTTGTATAATTTATTGTATAGCCTGTACTCAGGTTTATTTGAACCGATCAACTATGAATACTGACTGTGTATACAAAAGCGCTGCTATAAAAGTGTTACAGTTGGTTTCAATGAAAGATATTGAAAGATATAGACGAGAACAATACAGTTCCTAGAGTATTTTTCTGGAAAAACAGGAGATAAATATACTCAAGAAAAGCCAGATTATATTTATGACGATTTTGATTCATAGGACAAAAGGCAAAATAAAGTGCGGAGTTGTCCACATATTTCATGTTAATCGTGTCTCTGAAACGGAAAATCATAATTGAAGTAGGCACTACTAGTACATTTGAAACCATTTAAATTCTGATACTTAAATATTTGATGTTCGCAGATAGCATTTTCTAGTCGAAGTCCTACTCACTGCCTTATCGCGACGAGGGTGTTGTTTACGAAATTGAGAGGATGAGAAGCGAATGTCCGGCGCTTTAACCGTGTTGGTGGACACGGAAAGTCCACCTAGGGGAGTTGGAAAACCCTGATTCCAAACCAATGGTACACATGGGCTCCAGTATCGTGAGGGAACAAATGGCGTATGAATCAATCGTTGGTCACCGGCTACCATGGGACTGCATCTCCTAATGATGCTCCACTGCCTTGTGGATCAGCGATCAAAGGCCCCCTAAGAAAACCATCTGCTTTGGTTTGGGCACCTGGGCAGTATCTCAGCACTCATACAAATCAAATGAGATTTGTGTGGCGCATATATATCTGGTGCCCGTTTGTACCAATATTTGTGTTTAAATAAATAAATTTTCTAGTCGCCTCATAAAACATAAAAGTAGAAGCTATGAAATAGAATCAACTCATTTTATTTCGGTTGTTCCTGCTTTGTTTACATTTATAAAGGAACCCAGTTATATAATATTAGCATACTTCGTAAAATTATTGTTTTATGAGAGAACTGTAAAAAGTCAATTGTGAACATGAAATGTTCAATAATAACAAAATAAGTCCAATTCCTACCTTTTGAAATACTACATAAATATAATTATTTAATCATTCTTAACTTTCCATTCACTGTCCCATTTAATTAAAACTATCAATCCCAACCTTGGTATTGATGCTTATGGTATATGTGAGTATCAGAAGTCATATCATTTTAAAATTATGAAGTATTGGCTACTTCAGTTATAACTTTTTGTTTCAATGAATAATTAACATTAGACAAACAAAATGACTTTGGATCTGAAACGTTTTATCGATTAAATCTATATTGCTGTGAATATGATCTGGTTTCTTTGATTAATAGTGATATTTTGAGAACTCCCGATAATTGTAGCTTACAGCTCTATTAGGGCTTAAATTGATGGAAGAAACATAATAGTAGAAGTTGTGTTTACTCCAAATTTGAGTTTAAAGTATTAAATTAGTACTGAAAAAGCTGAATGATAAAGAATTCAGTCTAGATACTACTTGAACTCATGTATAATTTAATAGAACAAGAGATTAAAAACAGTTAGTACTCTTCAAACACATCATGAAGAAATCCATTGAATTAACCGGCACCTGATAAAATTTAAAAATTCATCCGGTCCTATTTAAATTAATTCCAGAGATGATAAATATCAGAATCGGTAGAGACCAACAGAGGAGGATACGAAATGACATTATTAACAGAGAAGTCACGTTACGCAATCTTTGGAAGTTTAACAGGCTTATTATAGAGCTTAGTCTGAAACCTGATAGTTAAGTTAATCTGAGATAACCATGGAAAACTTTAATAAACTGTTCTACTTACATATGTCAATAAGGCGAATAAAAACAAATTAAGATTATATTCCTCATTTTTCGACACTTTGTTGCATTGAAAACCTTCAGCAAGTAAGAGTTTCATGTTCTGATGGGCTGAATTTAAACGCATATAAATTTGCTGTTAACAAATAACTCATGATAGTATTCGAGATATCAGCGAGTGCTATTCTAATCCAACTACTTTTGAATGTCTATTATTCCACAATATCAGTGAGTCCTTCGGTCGTTCTATGTCACAGTTGAACTAACTCGTTTCTCCGAATTTCAAGACCCTGGAGAAAACAAAATTACATCATCAACTAGTCCATCTGCTTTTTTAAGAGTAACAGTTTTCTTAACGTACTATTCACTTGACTGAATTTTGACATTTGGTTACAATAATTTTTTTAAGTGGTGAACACTACAACTATATTTTTGTATGTTCAAGTTATCTTATATACGATAAAAAGTTGAAGCATGGTTTAGTTTCTAAATGTGTTTGCAGTAGACAGTTTTGTCCTATTAGTATTAAGCAGCATAAGATTGCGAATCGAATCTCCTGGTTCTAAAATAGTTTGAGAAAAAGGACTTTCTAAATGAGTTGCAAGGTAATTTTTCTCCATTATTCAAAGGATATATTTGGTACATCCATAATTATCTCATCACTATTATTAACATGTGTTTAGAATCAATCGGATATTAGTAACATTGCCTTCATGTGTCAAAAGTTTATTTTTTCAGTCAGGTGAAAGAAATTTTCATTCGCATATTCACTTTTAGTCATAAAACCTGTCAAATTACATGCTTAAGACCACAGTCAAGGCCAATCTTTGCTTATCACCAGAAAACACCTTCATCAGAAGTAAAAGTTAGCGGTGAGGTACTTATGCCACATGAAACTGCATATAATAAATCTAAAGTGGCTCCCCAATAAATGTTGTAACGTAAGTCCTTTTATTGACGATAGAACTGTGTTTTTAAGGTCGTTATTACGTAAAAGTTTCATGACCGTGGACTACAGTATGCCATCAGTTGTTTAAAATGATACACAATCTTAACTTCCAAAAGCATATTGTAGCAGCATCACTGCTGCCCTGAATGATAAACAATCATTAACAGTGGCGAATGAATTGAAACGAAATGTGGTCAGAAGTTTTCGGCAGGAAGAGATATATTTCCTTTTACATCAATATAATTAAATATATTGCTCCATGCAATCATGTAATACAGAATGTTAAACTGAAAATATATTCAATTATAGGGAACCTTAGGTTCTCGACTGCCCACTTTTGAGTAGTTTATTTATTTAAATACATAAACATTGGTACAAGGAGGCACCAAACAGATATGAGCCACACAAATCATTCAATTTGTATGAGGGCTGGAATACCGCCCAGGTGCCCAAACCGAAGCAGATGGTTTTCTTAGGGGGTCACACTCCGAGCCTTTGACCTAAAGGTCTAATCCACAAGGCAGTGGAGCAACATAAGGAGATGCAGTCCCATAGTAGACGGTGATCAACAATAGGTTCATATGCCTTTTTTCTTAGGATCCTGGAGCCCATGTGCCCCATTGGTATGGAATCAGGGTTTTCCAACCCTACTAGGATATTTGGGGGCAATGGAATGTCGTTGCCAGGATTCGAACATGGGTTAGTGAGGCACAACGCAATGACCTAACCACTAGACCACAGAGATCGTACTTCTAGGGATCAGGAATACCTACTCACTGCCTTCTCGCGACGGGAGTGTTGTTTACGGAATTGAGAGGACGAAAAGCAAATGTCTGGAGCTTTAACGGGGTTGGTGGAAACGGAGAATCTACCTAGGGGAGTTGGAAAACACTGATTCCAAACCAATGGTGCACATGGGCTCCAGGATCCTGAGGGAACAAACGGCATATGAACCTATTGTTGGTCACTGTTTACCATCAGACTGCATCTCTTAACATTCATCCACTGTCTTGTGAATTAAACCTCTAGGTCAATGGTTTGGGGAGCGGCCCGTTTAAGAAAACCACCTGTTTCAATTTAAGCTCTTGGACAGTGTTCCGGCCCTCACATAAATCGAATGACGAAGTGTGGCACATGTATATTTGGCGCCTCTCTGTACCAATGTTCATGTGTTTAAATAAATGGTCATAAATTTGTATGTTATAGCAGCAACAGTAAGGAAAAAGAATGTTTAGAAAACTGAATAATGACTTACAATAAACCAACCAATGGGGAAAATAACAAAAGAAAACAAAGTTAATACCAACAATAATATTGGTATCAGTTGTAATAATTTTTTAAAAAAATGTCATTACAAGTAAGGTTTTACATTATGAACAATAGGTGTTATCATAAAATACTTAAAAAAAATGAATAAGTTCCCAAATTTTCTTTTATCATCGGTACATAGTTTATTTTTCCGGTTTTATTACACAACGAACGTATTAAGATATAGGCTATTTTTTCATAAATAAATAATCTGTTCAATAAAAGTAAGGAAGAGATAAAAATTAATTACACTTGATTATACAAAAATATCAAGGATGAGATACAGAAAATAATAGAAGAATCTACAACCAGAACCATTTATGATTTGTGTAAAAGTAATTCATTGAAATATATGATAAGATATATATATATATATATATATAATTATCTAATTGTCTCATATGTTGATCGTTTGCTAAGACGACTGCATAAATATATTAAAACAATAGCAACACCTATTAGAATTAGGGTGCTGCATACAATTGTTGGAACCTTCTTTAACCATAAGATACTCAATGGACAATCTATGGCTAAAAATGTGTAAAAATAATAGAAATTAGATAATTTATAAATAATTACTTTAAAATAATTTGTTGATATTACATCTATCAAGTAATTGTAGGGGTTGCATTATCTTTCTGGACAAAATCACTGAGGGTTAATTTAAGTTTATTTGAAAGTTGAAGATGTTATTGAGACTGAAAACTTTACAATTAAACCACTCAGCTTAGTGAACATAGTAGCATCAGAAGTTTCTGTTTAAGATAGATTCACCCTAGCGTTACGCAGAAACCTTCCATATACCGTAGCTTAAATTGTTCCTAATATGATAGTTCAACAATAGATAATGTCATAAAATATACCGAGCATTTTATTCGGGATTTTTTTCAGTTCGTACCTAAGAAAATCAGATTGTTAAATTATCGAATTTCTAAATAGTGATCTATATTAAATGGAAAATTAGTACGACTAACAATACAGTCCGACTTCATAACAGATCTACTTGGGGCTAGTGAAAACATATTTAGCAAGATTGTATATGTGATATAGAACTTGGAGGAACGAGAAAACCAGTTTGATACATTAATCATCAAAATTAAAATTAGTTCAGACTTTCTGCTATTTTTTTGTGCTTCACTTCGCATTTTCGAGAACCATTTTCATTTGGTTTATTTCTTTATGATTTCGATGAGAACTTTCTGTTCTCTATGATAAACTAAGTGAACAATGAAGAAAACCGAACTTGTTTATAAATATTAGGTAACATTTATAGAGATAAAATAATAATACATTTTTTATGTACAAATTTATGGGAAACTAAGTTTTTGATGTTTGTATGATATCCAACGTCATGATAAAAACGTTTTTATTAAATAAATCAATGTCATTATATTAAGATATTGAACTTATTGTCTAATTGTACACCTGCGTAATCACAGAATTCCCAGTAGAATTTACGACAACTATGCTTCTAGTCCAACATTAAAGGACAAGTCTGTTACGTTTAACATGACTTTAATTAGATGTTAGTGTCTATGGAAGAAATACGTGTTATTTATAAAAAACAAACTTTAGCAAGAAAAATGTTTATTTGCTTAAGGAAAAAACCTAGTTTTTAAAAGAAAAATCATTCAGTAGAATATCGTCAAATGCTTTTGTTAAGTCTTACAACCGACCAATATGCGTAGACGATCTTAAGCAACCGATACGCAGTAAGGACGGGGGAGACTGATACTCTATGCTTGACGGTCGGTCCAATACTAACTGGTCCCGAACGAAGCGGAATAATATAATACCAATAATCACCAGTACAAGATCGTCATAATATTTCAGACATTCATTTATATACATACAAGACCAGACCACACAACAGACCAATGAAGTAGTATTATCGCCATGGAACAACGACCCTAATGATGGGGAAAACAGAGTACTGTGTACACAAATAACCGATTCTAGTCTATGTTTGGAAAATACCATAGCAACAATTTACTGTTCAAATAAAAGCTTGGAACAATGGTAATACGAAAATAATATAACCACAATACTTAATAAACATGTAATCAGTATAATTGAAGAAAAATAGCTTCGAAAGTTTTTTACCTCGCAGTTAAATGGTCTCTTACAATAGCTTTATATTTATACACTTACCATGACCCATAAATTCTCGACGATTTTCAAGTCTGAATGCTTCCATTGATGAGTTTAAAAAATAAATATTGATCATTATATTATCATTATCTTCCACGAATAGTTCTCTATGCAAACGACTGGCACATTCATAATATCCACCAACAGGAATAGTGAACAAACCTCTATCTGTATTAGCATCAATTTCATTGCCTGTATAATAAAATTGCATTTGAAACGATTAACCTCATTTCACTTATTATAGGGGCGGTGTTAGCATGATAAACTAACAAAATATACAAGTGAAGTATGTAGATTTTGATTAGTATTAATGAAAAACTTGGAATCAAATAGTTAGCAATTAGTTACACATCATTTCAAGTCCATCACATTGCCTACGTAATCATCTTTAGCAAATAGGGTAAACACTTATTCGTTCAATAGCTACAACGCTTATACTATTATTGGCATTCCAAAGTTTAAATATATTTTTTGAAAAGTGCGATGTTTGATTAATTTTGTCTTTAAGGGAAGAGAGGAAAAATACAACTTAAGTTATTTAAAGGGACTTTAACTTTTCCAAAGAAAAAAGTGTTAATTACCTTTAATTGTTGTGTAAGTAACGCCTATGCGTTCCAGGTCATATCTTTCAGAATCCTCTCCAAACACAAATATAAGTTTCCAGTTTGAGAGATTGACATTTGGCGACCATGAAACTGACAAATCCTGTCTTTTCTGTTCACATGTGCTATTCACAATGATCTTATTTTGTAAGGTTTTATTGAGATATATGGTTGAACTTGTGTTATTATCCTTCATAAAACGAAAGGAAGATAAAGGACGATTCAATTAAATTACATTTTGTTATTTTTGAGGTTGATCTGTTCAGTGAACAATATTCATATTACGACACAGAAATGATAAAGCTTAAACATGAATACTATAGAGTATATGGAATAGGGCTAACAGTGGGATCCAGGACGCGCATCTCATCCTATTAGAGACTCACCATCTGGATGTACATGGATCCCCGTGCTGACGTACACTCCAGGACTCGAACCCAGCACTGTTCGTTTCAAACACCATCGTGTTACCCACCTAACTACAGAGTCCGGATAATTACTCATTTTTGAAACGGATACGAGTTTGGATCCAATTCGAAATACATTGAACTACATCGAGACTGAAATTTAGTCTTGTGTCACAATGGTTATATCGAGGCAATCTGCATAGAATGCACATATCCCAACCAAGACTGATCATATTCCAGTCACAATATCAACAACGGGATAATCCAATCTACATCTATTGTATGCTACAACACTCAAGATGATATATTTATATATCTCTGTAAGAGTGTCTTTACATTTTGTGATGTTTTAATTGCTTATGCTTATTCTGGGAGAGTAACATAGATCACTATGAAAAGGTAAAAAATTTTATTCCCACCAAAAATTTACAAGTGAACATTGAACAGATTTAGTTTACTAATTATATGCGGTAACAGTGAGCAGGAGAGAGCTGTTACATTCAGTTTGAATTTATGATTTATTATTTGGAGGTTCAGGAGTTTGAAATCCCAAGGAATAAATCCTCCGAGACTTTGGCAATCCTAGTATAAAAATCGAATTTTTACATTATTATAAAAATAATTTTTGTATAGGCATTTCACAAAGATATAGATACTCTCTGTAACTGATGTGATCCGCAAAACTAGAAGCCTGAACAAATTACGGAAGCTATTTTCGGGGACGTTAATTCATTTAATTCAAAGCTTGTAAAACTGTAACATTTACTTTTGCCCCTAGCCTATTCTACAGATCATAAGCTTTCGTTTGATGTATAATTCATTGCCATAGCATTTTCTGTTCTAAAGTTATTGTCATTTTGACGTAATCTTTTGTACCCTATTTTCTACTATAATTCCCCAGTTTTGGACATGATTGTATTTTTCTAATTATTGTACGTTGTGGTCCGCTTAGTCATCTATTTATTCATGTAACTTTTCACCCTAATCTGAATTGGGAATTCGAGTGCTAGATCGGGTTGGAATAAAGTGATTAGTGTTCCATCTGTCTTTGTCTTCTCTCTCTCTCTCGTGCTTGCCGACCAATCAGGGATAGAATAGTTTCCGTCTCTCTACCCCCACTTCGAACTCACGCATATTGGCCTCAAGGTTAAGCCAGTCAGTCTATCGTGTCAAGGTCTTAATCTACATTATACTCGGCACTAAGTGGGTAGACAGATTCAAGGACGTAACAGTAACAGAAAACATATGGAAAAGATAAAGAGCTTAATGTTCTGTGGAATTCATCCTGGAAACAATTTATCCGTAATTTTATCTTTTGCAAAGCAATAAAAACAATTTTAATATTTCCGTTGTTTAGTTTTGGGCTGAATTACAATGAATCTCTAAAATGAGTGATAAAATAATTCATTTAGAGCTTTGGGTTTTAATGAGAAGCTATTTTGATAAGAATGAACATTTAAAACAATTATATCACTTTAAACTTTTAAATATCTAGTGTAAATGGTATTTAAGCAAATTTCACTCGGTAAATATATGGTTTTGTAATAACATAGGAGGTAATTTTTTTTAATGAAAATTTAATATCTTCTCTTTTGAACTTTCATTCTAATTGTTTTGCTAACTTGTTAAGTAACCAGAATATGTGGTATAAAATTAATTTGCTTTGATAATAGGGAAAATGTGGAAGATTAATAATCACATAGAAACATTCAGCTTAGAATGTGATTGTCATAAGTTTAGTGGTTCTTGAAAAAAATTAAACGAATATTAATTTTAACTTACAAATATATGGCGTCAAAGATGGCTAGACCATATGATCGTTTAAATCTTATACATTACACTAACATGCGGATAACATGAGACAAAATAAATTTACTGTATTTCATTGAGTTAAATTAGATACCAACCATTGTTGTTCAACTCGCTTACAAAATTAGTTAATCTGATAGTCATCGTGATGACCGAAGAGGCATAAAATTTTTTGAAATACATGTTACTGCTTCATAATCATGTAAAAAGTTATCTTAATTGAAAAGTGCCTAGGAAAATACATGATCATTTTTTTGAGGAACTTAAACCACAACGTCGGGGCGGGAAACACCAGGTATGAACGCAACAAAGAGCAACATGGACTACAGGAAAGCAACAACATTGGTAGATACGTTTGATTTCAATAACATGGCTATAAGTGGCAGAATTTTCCAACACAAGTGCAAAGACAAAGCTACGTCGAATTCATTGGGCTACAGTACGGAAGATCAAAAGTTTGATTTTAGCCTTCATTCAAGGTGCTAGGAGACTCAGATAATTCAAGATGGCTCCCAGCAACAAGTTCCAAGTCTTACAGGGTCTATTAGGAGGGAAGCAAACTAATAAGGGAAACAACTACAATGGGATTAAAAAGCATAAGCTCAACATACCAGGTGATTAGTGTTAAGAGGCAACAGGATGGAAAGTGGATCTCTGTCGATAGCCTGGGCAAGACTCAAGAAAAGAAAAACTAGAAGATAAAAGTCAACAGTAGCCAAGCAGAAGTAGAGAAAACCAAGACATTGGATAACAATACATCAGCAAACAAATAAGTGAAGAAGTGCATTAGAGCTGACAAGTGGTAACGTGTGGAATATCTGGTAATTATGACAGAAAAAGGGACAAAAAATATATAAAGGAACTATATGATACAACCAAGAAGCTAACACGAAAATGTAGTAGACCAAAGAGACTAGTTAGGAACAAAAAAACAACCCAACTATTGAGGTTCAAGGGCAGCGAAACAAGTGAACAGAGCAATTTGAAGAGCTTATAAACAGATCAGCTAGACTGAACCCACCGGACATCAAAACAAAACATGCAGACCTCCCTACAGATGTTGCCCCATCAACAAAAGGTATAAGTGTGATCAAGAGTGAAAAAGTAGTGGGGCCAGACAGCGTACTAGCTGAAACACTGAAGTCGGACATAGTGGTACCTGCAAAGATGCTCAGTTCTCTTCAGAACGATTTGGGATGAGGGACAAATACTAATAGACTAGATAGATACCGAATAAGGGAGATCCTAGTACGTGTGAGAACTGCGGAGATATACAACTATCAGTACCAGGAAAACTTTTCAGCCGAGCGATAGTGAACTAAATGAAAGATTGGTTAGACTCCAAACTTCGAGATTAACGAGCTGTCAGTCAGTCACAACGTAGAACTTCGTACGTACATACATCAGTTCAAGTTGCCATACCACATTAGCATAGAGTTACAGTTGTCGATTCAAATCCCATAGTGGTAGAAGTAGTAAGAGTATAAGCATCATGTGAAAGATTAGGGTTTGAAGATATTATTCAAGGAGTATAATCCAGTGAAATAAATTTGGAAAGAGAAAGAAAGGGACATGAAGAATTCAGAAGATTAAAGTTTGGGAGAACACAAAGAGTGTATGCACCCTCGCCATTGCAAACGATTTTGAGCCATGTCATTCAAAGTCTTTGACCACCAATTGCTATCATCTCGCGAATCCCAACCAGGTAGTCTACACCTACCAACATAGCTCAGTCCACTTGTCAGCGACTTCATGGATTTGTGCCATGTTTTGGTCTGGCGGCCCCTAGCTTTCTTCCAACCTACTCCTACACCATAAAACATCGCTCATTGGGGTAGTCGGTGGTTGGGCATCGGTAACACGTGTCCCAGCCATCTCAACTGATGAAGTTTCACTACTTCATCAATCGATTTGCCATCCTTACTTAGTGCCCGTTTCCTAACAACTGCATTACTTACCCGGTGGTCCCAGGATATACGAGCAATGATTCGAAGACACCTATGGTCGAATACTAGTAACTTACGAATATCCTCAACTCTTACCAGCCATGTTTTACAGCCATAAAGTAGGACAGAGGTAGGAGTCGAAGACGGTTACTTTGAGATCGTCGGTAGGCGCTCTATCCTCCGAGAAAGATAGCATGTAAGTATGAGAGTAAATGAATCAGTTTATTAATCCTTAAAGCAAATTAAACAAAAAATGTGATTGATACTACGATGTGAAAAGGATCTTTGAGCTCATCTTACATACAAAAGTAGGAAACTTCAAATGAAATGTTTCAGTTTCTCATATCTGAAGTCTTTTACGAATATTACTGCTGAGTGTTATTGAGCAGAACCTCTAACTTTAAAGCAATAAGAAGTAGTGTTTGCAATATTTTAGCGCATCCTTATTGGTTGTTCTCCAGACTAAGAATTCTGTTTCCTAAATATGAAATAAATGTTCTGTTGCCTAACTCAGGTAGAAAATAACATAGGCTTCAAGGTGCTGATGTCTAATTGCTTCAGGGGTCCAACAAACGATCTAAATAAGGGTAAGAACAAAGACTTCACAAATAAAATACACTAGGAGAGTGTTTTTCTACTCTCAGAGTGACTGAATTCTTTTCTTTAGCACCACTATGATGGAGACTATTTTTTCAAACCAAATTACCTACTAAAACACGATTATATGAACAAGGAATATTTCCAATAATTTCTCATCAGGTTCTACAATTATAAATCCAAATTAATAATCCATAAAATTGGCCAAATTTAGGGTGAAGTACATCACTTAAAAAGTATAACAGATGAATTAATGATTGTTTGTCAGATAAAATTAAACTAAATGGGGTGACTAATACAAAGCGTTAACTTGAATAAGCTTATACGTTAAATGAAGTCGCGAGATAAATTTTAATCCTTGCAGTTTGTTACACTGTGGAGGTCCAATCTCGTCTTGAATATATCAACAGAAGGTGCTGATATTACGTGTTCTGGTAGAGAATTCCAGTAATTCACTACTCGGTGCGAGAAACGAAACTCCAGACGTAGACGATTTGATCTCGGTTTTTGGACTTTCTTTGAATGTCCTCTCAAATGCTCAGCCCTAGACGGGAGGAAAAGATAGGACATGTTAGTACCAAGGTCATAACTTGAATAAGCTTATACGTTAAATGAAGTCGCGAGATAAATGACCATATTTATTCTCATCATTTATATGTATGGTACATTACTACCATCACTTCGAGTTAAGATGTTAAATCGTTGATTACTAGGTTAAAGGTAATATTAAGTACAAAAGTCGTATCGAAAATTATATCTTTAACAGGATACATGTACGTTATGACTTATTCAGTTTTCAGACAAAGAAATCTGTCAACAAACCTTATCTTCTACCGTGATATTTATAATGGACCGTATGGCGACACAATCAGATGAAAGGAGAATCTCATATTTGTTACTTGATTTTTGACTAACATTAGTGATTACCGGAGAAACTGTGGTGGCGAAAGGATCATGCTGTGTAATAAATTGAGTATTTCGAACCGATAATGCTAAAACATAACGAAATCTTGAAATATTCTTACAGTCTACCAAAGAAAACAGAAACGACCAGAAACCTGGATATGCCATCCTTCGCTTCTAACTGAATTTTCACTGAACTTTTACAGTTCGTTACTGTTATGTAGAAAGACCCACCTTTTTCATCATCTGTTGAACAGCAATCAACATTCAGTGACAAATGTACTTTAGTGTACTTTAGCGCCTTACGTTCAAATGGTTCAAATGGTTGACGACGGAATAGAAGAAGCTTTCGCTTAACCGGCTTCCGTGTCTAGTAGCAGTGGATCACCAATACCTCCAGGCAAGAACCTAGGTATATTGACGATAATAGAGAAAAAAAAGAATTTGGTAAGTCAAAATAATATGTTATCCTAAGTCCTTAAGAATAAGTCAAGTTTCCTCTTAAAGAACTCCTGGGAAGTCGCTTGGACTAGCGAATTCCAACATTTGACAACTCTTACGGAGTAGAAGTTGTGTCTGCAGTCTGTTCTGTTATATTGGGTCTCCAGTTTCTGGGTCTTACCTCTTAGGTTAGTGTTGTGACTAAGCTTAAGAAGATGTTCAAGGGGATGACCGGAAGTATTCAGGATACTGTAAGTCATAAGAAGGTCACTTCTAAGGCGCCTGTACTCTAACGGGTAAAGGTTAAGTGATTTGAGGCGCTCTTCATAAGGTTTGAATTTGAGTCCCCGAACTGATTTCGTGGCTCGACGTTGTATACGTTCCAGAGTGACCTTATCCTTTTGGAGGGAGGGAGGAAATACTATGTTTCCGTACTCTAAGTGGGGACGAATAAAACTGTTGAAGATTATGTGGAAGGTTCTACCGTCAAACTGGCCAAAAATGCGCTTCAATGTTACCAGTGCAAGGTTTGCTTGAGAGACGTTTCTGTCACGGTTCGCATACGACTTCAGGTCGTAGGGTACCAACACTCCTAAATTTTTTTCGACTTGGGAAACCTCTAGAGAGGAGTTTCCTGAGTTGTAACTGTAGTCTGCAACATGTCGCAGATGGACTACTTTGCACTTTGAAGTGTTGAAGGTAAGTCCGTTGTCTTCTGTCCAACTTTGAAGTCCAGTCAGATCCCCCAGAAGTACTAGTATATTCTTATGGTTACGTATCTCTCTCCAAAGTTTCACGTCATCAGCAAAAAGCAATAAATCAGATGAAACTTGTTGAGGAAGATCGTTAATGTAAATCAAGAAGAGAAGAGGTCCTAGTATTGAGCCCTGGGGGACTCCACTAGAACATTCCATAGCCTGAGAGAGTGAAGTTAACCCTGACCATAAAATGTCGGTTTTCTAGTTATGAAGTCAGCCAGTCAATCAGAGGGGGTTTGATACCCAGTCGTCTAAGCTTATTGATAAGACATATGTGGTTGACCCTATCAAAAGCTTTTGAGAAATCAAGGTAAATGACGTCAACCTTCCCCTTGCGATTAAGGATGGTTGTCCATCTATCCACCACAGTCAGCAGGTTGGTCATACAAGAATGACCCTTTTTTAAACCGTGCTGTTGGGGTGAGAAGAACTTTAAGGATAATAAGTATTTTTGTATACCGTCGTATACTAAAGATTCCATAATTTTAGAAGGTATGGAGAAAAGGGCCACTGGTCGGTAGCTTGAGGGTTCACTGCATCGACCTCCTTTGAAAATTGGTGTGATGTGAGTCAGCTTCTAAATTTCCTGCAGTTCGCCTCGGCTTAGCGAGAGTGAAAACATCACGCTGAGTGGTGATGCCAGGATTGAAGCTGATTCCCTCAATATAGCAGAATGAACCATATCCGGACAGGGAGAAGTGCCTTTTCTTAGGTGTTGCAGTTTACGGAGCACCAGGTCAGCACCCAGGTCCACTTCGGAAAGTCCTGTACAGGTGCAGGTGAAGCTTCCACCGGTAAAGTTGATGTGAGTCGGCTGGGATGTCTGAGAGTATTGTTCAGCCAAAAGGTTAGCGGCATCACCGTCGTTATTGGTCGGACCGTTAGGACCTAGCAGTTGAGAAACTTCGGTTTCGCCTTGTCAAAGAAAAGCTGCGTAACGAAATAGGCTTTTCGGATTGGAGACAAATTTATCGATAAGCTTGATCTGGTACTGAAGCCTGTCTTCTCTCATTGCCTTTGAGCATATGTTCCTTATATGTTTGTATTGCCTGTGTGCGTCGTTATTGTCAGTTCGTTTATATTCAGCCCAACAGTGCCTTTTGCGGCTTAGCAACCGACGAGTGCGGTTCTTGATGATTGCAGGTTGTTTGTAGCTTTTTGGAACCATTTGAGGAACTGAACGCTCAGTAGCACATAAGATCGTGTGCAGTAAGAAATCCCAATGAGCATTCACTTCAAGTTGGGGGTGAACATCCCAATCCACCTGTTGTAGATAGTTGTGTAAAGCTAATACATTCAGCCGTTTGAAATTCAAACGCTGCATTGGTCTGGTTTACACTTTAGATACTGTATAGATCACATAAAGACTGAAAAACTATGGAAAATATTATTTATTAGGTAAACATATATCCTGAAAAAAATTGATTTCAATGATACGGGCAGGCTTCAGCAGCTAAGGTAATGGTAGGCTCAAAATAGTTTATTGAGCGAGTGAAATTTCACTGAGCCCTCGCCAGATCATCCGGCAGTCGGGTCCCTGAATGTCGAACAGTTAACCGATCTTCGTCAGGGTCGAAGACAACCAATGCACATCAGCTAATTGCACTCCATGGACTGGTCCATGCAGCAGTTGTCACACACTATTCCTTGTACCTACTCTTACTAGTATGTCTCTATAACAACGTCGTTTGTGTTGCACGGTCATCAAAGAAGTCAGAGTATCTAGATACTAAGAAAAGGTAATTCACGTTAGGTAATGACCGTAACATGTGCTTCGACGTTAGCTGGCTAGTCATACAATTCAAGTCTAACTCAAATAGGTTCTCAGTCACATAACACAAATCATCTAAGTTAGTGATCTATAGGTCCAAATAGTTTTTGATGGAATAGAAGAAGCTTTCACTGATGTCTACTGGTAAGAACCAAGGTGTATTTAACGACAAAAGAGAAGAAAAAAGAATCGGTAAATTATAGCGAGATACTGTGCTTAGTTCTTATATGTCAAGTTTCCTCTTAAAGAACTGCTGGAAAGTCGTTTGTACTAGCTCAGCCAGCTGGGAATTCCAACATTTGTCTACTCTTAAGGAATAAAAAATGTGCCTACAGCCCGTTTTACTGTGTTGTCTCCGATTTCTCAGTGTTAATCCTAAGGTTTGTGTTGGGATTAAACTTAATAGTTTGTTTGAGGGGATGCCCAAAAGTGTTTCAGATTCCAGAAGTCATTAGATCACCTTTAATATGCCTGCACCCTATCGGGTAAAGGTTCAGTGATTCAAGGAGGTCTTCATAAGACTTGAATTTGACTCCTCGAAGTGATTTCGTGGCTGGCCGTAGGATACGTTCCAGAGCGCCCGTATTCTTATGGAGTGAGGGAGGAAACGCTGCATTTCCATGTCCTAAGTGGAGTGGAATAAAACAGTTGAAGATCAGGTGGAAATTCCATCCGTCAAACTGCCCCAAAATGCGCCTCAATGTTGCTAATTCAAGGTTTGTTCGGAACATATTTTGTCGCAGTTGATGTAAAACTTCAGATCATAGAGTACCAACACTCCTAGATCTTTTCAACTTGGGATACCTCTGAAGGGGAGTCACCTAACTTATATTCGTAGTCTGCAACATGTCTCAGATGGACTACTTCACACTTCAAAGTGCTAAAGGTAGGTCTGTTGTTATCTGCCCAACTTTGAAGTCGAGTCAAATCCTCCTAAAGTGTCAGCTTGTCATCTTGGTAGTAAACTTCTCTCCAGAATTTCACATCGCCAGCGAAAAGTCATAAACCCGGCCATACTTGTTAAAGAAGGTCATTTATATGGATTAAGTAAAGAAAAAGTCCTGGTACCGAGCCCTGGGAGACCCTACTAGAACATTCTGTAGCTTGAGTGAAAGTGAAGTTTACCCTGACCTTAAAGATGCGAAGTAAGCCAACCAAGTAATGGTAGCCTGATTTCTGCTCGTTTGACCTTACTGATCCTATCAAAAGCTTGCGGTCAAGGATGGTTGTTCATCTGTATACTGCCGTCTGTAGGTTGATTATACGAGGATGACGCTTCCTGAAACCATGGTGTCAGGGTGAAGAAGATTTTGATGGATAGTAAGTATTTTCACAGTTGAAATCATGAGTCAGTTGAAGCTAGACCGCCATCGAAAACCTGGAAGCACTGGACGGCCGTTTCGTCCTATTATGGGACTCCTCAGCAGTTAGACATTAACACCGTTGGATCAGGAACTCCATAATTTTTGAGGGCATTGAGAGGAGTGCTACTGGGTGGTAGCTTAATGGTTCGCTCCGTCAGTCTCCGTTGATAATCGGTGTCATGTGTGACAGGTTGCAATTTTCTAATACCCTACCTCGACTTGACGAATGTGACAAAATCACACTAAGCGATTTTGCCAAGATTGGAGCTGCTTCTCTCAGTATGGTTGATGGACCATATCTGGGCCAGGAGAAGTGCCTCTTTTTAGCTGCTGCAGCTTCCAGCATACCAAGTCAGCGCTCAGATTCACCCCTGAGAGTCCTGTTGAGTCGAAAGTGAAGCTAGCGTCAATGCAGTTGTTATGGTGCAGTTGAATGTCTTGGAAATACTGTGCTGCCAGAAGTTCGGCGGCGTCAACATCGTTGTTGTTTGAGCCATTGAGACCTAAGGACTGGGGAAAATTGGTCTCGGCTTGTCGAAGGGAGGTTGTATAACGGAATGAGCTTGATCTGGTAGTGAGGCCATCCCTCTCATATTACCTTTTGGCATTGATGAATGCCTTTGATTTGGGACGCGTGAGCTGTTTAGTCCAGTTTTTCTGAACGGACTTCATGTGAATGGCCAGGCAACCTACGTACATTGTGTCTTCCATGTCGGTAGCCCCTGTCACTTCGACATTTTTCCTTGATCTTGACAGTTCACATATGGACAGTTAGTCGCAATTTGCATTTTCGCTTGATCCTTGCATCGTGTGGCTTGTCTGGATGCATGTGGATTCCAGTTGGTAACCGACGTCTGTCAGCAGGAAATGCTTCGAAAGTGTCTACCGCCATTTGAGAGAATGTGAAAGTTATCTTCCTTAACCGGCTTCCAGAATCCGCGTCTACCTTGGTTAATCGCACCACTTGTTGAGTCAATGTGTTTTTGAACCTCCGGTTTTGCTCTTTATCCTATTACATAAATTTAAGTGTAGTTACTTGAGTGCGCTGAAAAGTTTTATAAAATCAATGGTTTACTTCAGAGGTCGATATTCATTACATTCTTATTATCATGGTTACACCCTTTCATCAGTTGTTCATTTCTTTTTTCTCTCTCTTCTCCTTCTAAATAATATGATTCATAAGCATCTGATGTTTGCAACTAAGACAACAACTTATGTTACACTTAAATCAATTAGCCTCTCACCTTGATTTTATCTTCACTATGTATATATGACTCACATGTTGATATTTGATTGTACATCACTCGGAACTATTACTGCACAAACACTCATTTTACCGTCGCATGTTACTGTAGTAATGAGTTATTTTCTCATTTACTTATTCTTGATCCTTGCCTTTTTTTCTTTTTTTGTCGTTCATTTGGCGACACATATATAATCGTTCGTTCTTGTTCCGTGTTCGTAAACACCCTTATTAAACTATTTATGTATTTCGTCTTTCCTCCATTTCTACTCAATATTCTTCCTCACAACACAGAACCTGATCTTTTTAATATGGCAAGTATTATGCTAATACCATTGAAACTTGTCTCTTATTGCCTTTCGGAAGAAACCTGAAATGGTTTCTTCACAACACTTATGCACCCATAAGCTGCTCGTAGATAGCAATAATAATAAAATCCTTACGAATTCCAACTGTATAATATCATAATCTGTATTTTCTGGGACACTTTGTACAATGATATTTTTTCCGAGAAAGAACGTCTCGCGAGATTCTTCAGGGATGTTCCTGATGTGGTTGCGCTCAAAATATGGTATATCAGGCAGTATACTTAAGTCCCCTTCTGATTTCAGCAGGTGACTAGCTATCAGAACGTCCTCTACGTCAATAGTGTTGGTGAACGCTACTTGAAGGAAGCTTGGATGATATTGATGCTTGGAGTCCTCCCACTAGGTAAACCATGTAACAGTCAGTTACTCGATCTCAGGATGTTTGAGCTTTCTGTTCAGCTCGTTACAGAGCATCCTGTCATTTTTATCCTGTAGAGTAAGAGGAAGGCCAGAGTTAGTTTCAAGGTTTTCAAGGTCATCTCAAACCGTGATCGTTTTCCCAGGTTTTCTGGTACGTTGAGGTTGTGGTCCTTTTAGATGGGCATTTGGATTGTGTTTCGGATTCTCATTCCCATTGATGAGTAGTTGGGCAATCTTAGGGAAATATTGCATAGCCAATTCACCAGCTGATTTTCCTACAATTTTTAAAGTCAGGTTGAAGCCATAAACATTAGTACACATAAGTGATATCGTATTACATTACCAGATACTTTCAAACGTTTTTCGAATACCAAGACTTGACTACTTACACAGAGTGTGACATGTGAACACAGTCTAATTTTCCGTCTTGTGTCTCAAATTTTAAGATATTTTCTCAAAGTTCGCGTGCACTAATTGAATAAGTAGAGAAAAGTTAGTTATGTGGGGAAAACGCTGTAGGGGATGCGATAATAAGCCCACTATGCTTATCAAAATACTTCGAAATGGACTTTGAGGCTTCACAGAGAACGGTGAAAATCTCTTTGTTGATGTTGATCAAGTGAAGAACGGCATAAACGTTTGTAGACTTCCTAGTGCAAATTCGCCGCCCTACTAACTGATGAAAGATGTTCACACTACTCTAAGGCTACCCTATTAGTTCACGACGAGATCGTAACTGTGTCTATCACTTCCAGAAACTTTCTCAGAGGCAGCGATCATATATAAAAGAAATGAGTGACTAAGTTGGTAAAATGGTGAAGCCACAAGCGTGTTCTGCCGTCGGTTAACTCTGTAGTATTAAGTGAATATCCAAAACAAACAGTTCCGCATGTCTCTGTCATTGACGCTGGCCTCATTAATTTTACTGAACACACTCTTGTTGAAGACGCTCGATCAGCAGTCCTCACCAGATCACCAATGGTTACACTGTGCTGCGCATCTTTTGCAACTGCCAGTCAGCTTAGACCATTCGATTCTCGAAATATCTTCAAACCCCTCCATTTCTGGCTTTTGGTTTTACTGGTTTGGTTTCCTTCGATCAACTAGGTGTTGCAGGTGATGGTGTTGTCAAACTCCAAATATATGTGAAGGTCAATGGCAAATTAAAAGACTAGTTTACATTCAATAACAACTAAGTTTTGAAGTATGTGAATAATGACGAAAAATTATCACAAAATATGTCTTTACTAACCGTTTCTTTAACCCTGCACTGTCCCACATGCTTTGAGAAATGTATGTTTATCTCTATACCTTTGCAGTTACTAACGACTTGTGTGGAAACTCATACTTCTTCCCGATGTAATGTGCGATACTGCATCGACGTCTAACATACAACCTACAAGTTGTAACTGTCTGATACACTTCCAGTGAAGTATTCACAGAAATAACGTTTTTAATCAGGATATAGGATATGGAACTTCGAGTAAGACAATATGTCTAGCCTAAAATTCACTTCGTAGGAGCCTAGCATCGCAAAAGGAGATTGACTGGATTTACTGCTCAGCGAACATTGATTGTAAGGGTGATGGTTTCGGTCCACTTATGATTTTGGGGTAAAACACATTCTTTTATAAGGGTTTCATGATAGCACATAAGGTAACTATTTAATGACATTCAGGCTTTGGCTTATGTTTGGTGCCTTTTGGATCCACTTTTTCAATTTCATGTTGGGTTCCATAATGTACCTAGATAACTTCTGACAGGCTAATCCACGCTCATACGCGATCACTAAGAGGTTGGAGTTGTATAAAAAGGAAGTGGTAAACAGGATGCGAAAAATGCCGAGGCGATGAAATTATTAACACTTACACACACTTAACGTTCTGATGTTATGTTCTCGAGCCTAACAAATGGTCTTTCCACTTCTTGCTTCAGCTTTTTCTCCGCTATTTTGACCCATTCAACCTAGTTGCAACTTACAATTATTGGCCCCTTGTTTGCATGCTTAGTCGTTAGATTTTTTAAAGTCAGTCCATTCTAGTGATAAGAATTAACATGGACTTTGTCAAGTGTTCAAGCATACCTTTGTCCAACTTCACACACTTAAGTATTGTTTATAATTTATATATGTTCACCCTGTTCACTCTTTTCCCCTGTCTTTCAGTTCTTTTTTGTGTAAAATGAGTTTAAGGCATGGGTCTACAGCGCCTTTTCTCAAATGTGTACCATACACCCAGCGTACGCATTTGTCAAAGTCACAATCTATACTCAAGGGCTTCTTGTTACCTTATAAAAACAGTAAATCCGTTAAACCGTTCCACTGTATAAATCTATTTATTGCTTCGCCAAGATGTCTCCATAAATATTTATTTAGATGTTTTTAGTTAACCAATGCAGTTCATGTTAGTAGTTTCACTGGGGCTGTACCTATTTATATACCCTTGTTGATTATTGGTCCTATCTGCATAAATGGAATGCAGGTTCTGCCAGGAATCAGTTACTATCAATTCTTCAAACCTTTCAATGGGGTCCAACATATATGTCTTGCCATAAATCTCAGGCTGATAGGCATTAAGTTACCACTGATATATTGGGCTGAACTGTATCTAAATAAACGACTTTTCAAGGGTAGAGGAAATATTTACGTTTTCTCAACCAAGAGAATGTTCCATTAAGGTCTCTATGGGTTAGTGTTAGGACCTCTAGCTTGTGGAAGCTCTACGAATGACCATCCTCAACAAGCATGCTCTGTGATATGACCTTTTGCCGATGATATCTAGCCGCGGAGAAAAGTGGGCAACTTGAATTATCAGCTGGCTGTTCAGAAGAATCTGACTCACCTTCAGAAATGGACAGAGAACAATGGAATTAGTTTTAACATTCCAAGGTGCGACGTAGTCCATCCGAGACATTTAGCAGATTATACATATAACCTAGGTAGTTTCCCTTTAGAAGGATCATCAGTTGAAGATCTAGGTGTTCTTGTATTTAATGGTCTGGTATCCCAAGCCAAATCAGGCAAAAAGTGTCATTAGGTCAAGCATTTCACCGATAAATACGGAGTACATCTCTGGTAAACTGTATACAAGGTATCCTCCTATGTAATCTCCAACCGCCTTATTCATCCTATTAAGAGCATGGCACTAAAGTGTTTCCTCCTTTCCTATAAAAGGACAACAGAACTTTGAGCTTATCAAAAGGCGAGTCACTCAAACTCACTCCCACGTTGAGCTACCCAAGTAATTGAATCTCCGCCTTCTAGAATATAAGCACATCAGAGGCGACCTTCTAATGATTACCAACGTCATAAACTCTAGGTGAGGTAGATAAGTTTAGTCTGAAAGAGAAACTTAGAAGAGATATCTGAAAACTAGGTATACCAACCCGTTAGTTGGACCTTAGTCACAAATTCTACTCGCCAAAGGTAGTGAAGTCCCGTAATTTGCTGTCAGCTGATATAGTCTCAAAACACTTCTGCAGTCTTTCAAAAAGGAAGCATGGTACATCATTAGCTATGGACAGTGCAACATACTAATTTACTAATACTTTTCTTCTGCTCGTTCTACATACCTGGGTCTCTACGTGGAGGTTTTGGTGAAGTGCTGCCACTAGAAATGGAGGTTTTGCAGGCCAAAGTTTCTTCCGTTCCGTCAGATGGGGGCAATGTTATTCCCCCTATATGTAAATGCCCCTCCTCGTCCACTATCATCATCGGTCTTGCTATATGCCGACGATCTCAATATATGGGGAGCGATTAAAAGGTTGATAGCTTAGAACTTCAGAATGGCCTGAAGAAGTTGTCTGAATGGTCTCAAAATTGGCAGTTGTTGATAAATACTTCTAAGTCTATTGTGATGCATATTGGTCATCAAGGTACAGATACTTTCATGATGACTAACATTGAGCTAAACCACTGCACGCTGTCATGCAGAAGCGGCCAAAGGTTTTAGAACCTTATGGTCAACACATAAGTCCTTTATTCATATCGACGCTAAAACTTCATAGACTTTATATGCAGTATTTGTGTGTCCTAAACTTGAGTACCACATACAAGGGGCTAGCCTCTACTCGTAAAGGACAGTGAGCCTTTGGAAAAGGTTCACAGGACAGCAACTAAGCTGACTACCGGAATAGCGAAGCTTTTGTATGATGCTCGCCTGGCTAAACTAAACCTGTTCCCGTTGTTATATCGAAGAACCAGAGGTGACTTGATTACAGTTTTCAAATTAATTAGTGTTAAATTTGCGCCTGTATGCCCCAATCATTTGTCCTCCAAAACAGAGAAGTTACGAGAACACTCCGAGAAAGTTCACAAGCCTGGAGCAAATTACTTGTCAGATGACCGTCGGTTTTCCCATCGAATCATCAATTAGTGGAGTTCATTACCTCAACACTATACTGAAGCTCCGTCTGTCAACTTTTCCAAAGAAAGTTGGATCAACTGAGAGACCACTGAAAATACCGCAGGTATTGCAGTTTGACAACACTTTACCAGTAACACCTATAATTGAATCGTGCCCATCCAGTGAAATCAAAAGTCAGAAGCGAGGAATTTGGAAGATATATTTGATGGGTTATCAATATATCGAGGAGGGATTGATCTAATCTGGTTAGTGATCACAGGAGATGTTGCACACGCCGTTCTAAAACGTGATCTGGTACGGATGCATGACCGAGCGCCTTCAGCTAAATGAGTCCACTAAAACAAATGTGGTCAGCATTCAACTTCGAACACTTACAGAGCTATTGATTTTGGTTATTTATTTACAGCCACAGGTCACTCCCCTCCTAATGAGGTAGTGACGACCCTACGACGTAGCCGGCCAAAAGTTTAAACCTAACGAGTTTGTCGTTGGTAAACACTCTTCTGATAGCTTGCTATGTTTAGCAGCGTCTGGTCGTTTTTCGATACTATAACGACCCATGAATTGTAAAACAAGGTACAATCAAAATATCGGTTCTTCATGAACTTCATTGTTCTTTTCCAGCCGTCCTGGAAAAGAAAAAATAGAATGTGTAAATGCATGGTCGAAATGCACTCGTGCTTACGTAAAGACAGAGCGAGCGAAAAAATGTAAATAAACTAATACACTTGCGACAGTGTAAAAGCGATTCAAAAACAAATTTTTTGTTTTTTCATAAAAAACATACGCTTGTCAGTAAAAGAAATTGTTTTTTTGGAATAAATATACAAAAATGAGCATATTCAATTTTTTATAATATATAACACAAGGGAAAATCGAGATAAAGCTCGTGTCTTAAGTGCAATAGACGTTTAAATGTTCCGGAAATCTTACTCTTTTTCCAGAACGCGTTGTCTCAAGTTTATTTTCAGACGCTGACGAAGTATCGACGTGTGTGTTGGCTGTTGGATGAGGTTCTAAAAGTGTAGGAGCAATGTCGTTCAAATGTACTGAAATCAAATCGACGTGGATAGGACTTCCTTCTAAATACGCTGCTTGGATTCGATCGATACTGACGTTATCGTTAGTGTCGTTCTTATCGACTATATAGTACTTAGGTTTATACTGAAGAACTTTGAAGGGTCCTTCGTATGCTGATTCGAGGGGTCGTCGATGTGAGTCTCGACGAACGAAGACATGTGTACTATGTCGTAAGTCAGGTTGAACGAAAACATCGATTGATTGCAGTAAAGTGGTCACACGTTTGACTGAACCCCTGGTGTTTGTAAGCCTGCTCATGTAGGAGTTTAGATCCATGTTCATTGGAGAAGCTGAAGGATCCATGAATTCTCCTGGAAGTCGGAGTGTCGTTCCATAAACGAGTTTAGATGTAGTGTATCCAATGTCAGCTTTCACTGCATTGCGGATACCTAGTAAGACGAGTGGAAGAGCGTCTGTTCACTGTGAAACGTTTGTAGCTGATAGTGAAGCTTTTAGTTGTCGATGAAAACGTTCTACCGAACCGTTTGCTTGTGGGTGGTGGGCGGTTGTTCGGAAGCGAGTGATTCCTAATAGTGCTGTCAGACAACGGAAAAGTCCGGATTTCAACTGGCATCCGCGGTCTGTAGTGATGTAGTGAACAGAACACTAGTTGGGGACAATCGAATGTATTTAAGCTAAGATTACAGACTATCTCAGTAAATTCTGATAACCAAACAATGAACAGTCAATTTGCAAATTAACAACCAATTGTTTCAATCTTCACTGTTTCTTCTCTAATTCCATTGCTCATGCATTTTCCAAACGATTGCGCTTCATTTCAGTTCTTTCTTCATCGGTCTTCTGCGAAAATACATTCTATGTCTGACCAACACCATATACTACTTATATAGATATAAGTAGACCACACCACAGTGATGGTTGAAGGGCAGTCGAAATTCGTTACTCATCGATCGTCGAAGGCGCGAGCCACAGTTTCAGCAGTAATGTCCTCAATAAGTACAGCTTCTGGCCACCGAGTGAAATGGTTTACGCAGGTTACAAGATAAGAGTATCCGTTTGAATCTGGTAAAGGTCCTACCAAATCCGGATGAACGTGGCCGAAACGAGCATCAGGGGTTTTGAAGGAGCCTAAGGCACATTTGTCGTGTCTAATGACCTAGGAGCGTGCCCACTCCCTCACGTCTTTGTTCATACCAGACCAGAAAAAAGCCGTTCGGCTATAAGCTTGATGGATGCACGAACACCTGGATGTGAAAGATTGTGCAACGTATTGAATACGTTGCGTCGATGATGTTTCGGCACGAGTGGACGATCCCCACCTGTAGATGTCACATAGTAAGGTTTCTTTACCTGTTCCCATCTGTTTGATGCGCAGTTTAAGAGTTGTTGATGATAACTCATGTTGAAGGTCAGTGTTTTTTCGAAGCTGGGCGAGTTTCAGAAGGTCGATTCCTTGGAATATGTTCAGGGAAGTTATACGAGACAAGACGTCTGCAACTACATTGTTTGCTCCAGAAATTTATTGTATATCTGAAGTAAACTGCGAAATGTAGTCCAGTTGTCGAGACTCTCGCGGTGAGTACTTGTCTGAAGATGAGCATAAACAGAAAGTAGGAGGTTTATGATCAGTAAAAAGGGTGAATTCTCTGCGTTCGATAGAGTGTTGAAAATGTCGTGCAGCACAATACACAGCTAGGAGTTCCCTACCGAACGTGCTGTACCTCGATTCAGTGTCTAGCAACCGTCTCGAGAAATATCCTAAAAGTTGCTAGGAGTGGTTAACCCATTGTTGTAAGACTCCTTCGATTGCTGAGTTGGATGCGTCTACTGCGATACTGATGGGTGCTCGAGTGTCCTTATATGCCAGCATGATTGCCTTTGCGATAAGTTCCTTAATTGTGGAGAATGCTTTTCGCACAGTGTCGTACAGATTAATGGATTTCGCATTTCCACGGAATTGGGCGGTTAGCGGTTTCACAAGGGATGTGCATTTCGGTATGAACCGTGTGTAGAAACTTACAAGGCCGTTAAATGTGCCCAATCGCTTAATGATGGCCGGTTCTGGGTAATCTAGAATGGCCGCCACTTTGCTTCTAAGGGGTCGGATGCCTTGAGCATCAATGGTGTGTCCTAAGAAGTCTAAAGAGTTTGTTCCGATTTGGCATTTCTGAATGTTGACAGTAATGCCATGCCTTTGGAGTCGTTCGAAAACAATGTCCAGAGGCTGGAGATATGATTCTCTGTCCGGACCTGCTGTGAGACAGTCATCGACAAACGCATGTACAAAGTTGAGACCTCGGAAGACGTCGTCTATGAACCTTTGGAAGGTTTGAACGGCATTTCTCAGGCCGAAAGGCATTCGCGAAAATTCGTAGAGTGACGATAGCAGTTTCGGAATATCGTCAGTAGCCACAGAGATTTGGTTACAGGCCTTAACCAAGTCGATTTTCGAAAAGACAGTTTTACCTTTCAAGGTAGCTGTCAAATCGTGAATGTGAGGCAACGGGTAACGATTGGGAATGGTTTCTGCATTCAAACGCCGATAATCACCAGTTGGGCAGCAATCGTTGTTGTCCCTTTTAGGAACCATGTGCAAAGGAGATGCCGATGGGCTGTTTGACGGTCTAGTGATTCCTAACTCTAACATGTGGTCAAATTCGTTTTTGGCCAACTTCAGCTTTTCGGGAGCCAGTCGGTGTGCTTTCGAGAATATAGGTGGTCCTGTGGTCGTGATGTGTAACATTGCTGGTTACACATGGCAATTTCGGTTGGCATATCTCAGAGTACTTATCGAGTAATGGTTGATATAATGGGCCTATGGTGTGCCTAATTTTAACTGGGGATAATCTGTAACCGTTAAAAGAAGTTACGCAAACAGATGAATTAGTGTTTCCGTCTACCAGCCTCCGTTTGCGCGTATCGATGAGTACATTGTGGCGTTGTAAGAGTTCCATACCAATGATTGGCATAGAAACATCTGCTACAACGAAAATCCGGTGGATGGGTTTGCGTAAGCTGACGTTAAAGTAAACGTACCTTTTTTCATATGTAGCGATTGGCTTTTCATTTGCCGCCTGTAAGCTTAAAACAGATTCGTGAAGCCTTTCGTTAGAATAAGCAGGAAGAATGCTAACTTCTGAGCCCGTATCGACGAGGTAGCAAACTTTCGTGGTCATATTTGTGACGTATAAAAGCGGTTATGTTAGCCGGATATGGTTGCCGTTAACGCGTACCGGTTGGGAAGTTTCCCGGGTTGTTTTTCGTGTCGGTGGATTTGGAGATCGGACAATTGCAGGGTTTTTCGCAATTTCTAGAAGACCTCTCATACTGGTTATGATACCAGCACCAGTCAGGGTTAAATGTCTCTCGTAGTCTGGAGACAGATCGCCTACATGAAATGCTTCCTCGCTGTGGTGGTGTAAGAGTCTTAGTCTTAAAGAGCTTGGGAGTCTGATCTGTTATGACGAGTTTAAAGTGTAGGAATGAACGAGGAAAATAATTATCCGAAAATACGAAAAATATATAACAATATATAAAAAAACAATGCAAAGCAACGATTTATGAAGTTCTAAAAGGAACGGACTCACAGTTTACTGTCTAGTGTACCAGATCACAGGTATTGTAGTTTGACAACACTTTACCAGTAACACCTATAATTGAATCGTGCCCATCCAGTGAAATCAAAAGTCAGAAGCGAGGAATTTGGAAGATATATTTGATGGGTTATCAATATATCGAGGAGGGATTGATCTAATCTGGTTAGTGATCACAGGAGATGTTGCACACGCCGTTCTAAAACGTGATCTGGTACGGATGCATGACCGAGCGCCTTCAGCTAAATGAGTCCACTAAAACAAATGTGGTCAGCATTCAACTTCGAACACTTACAGAGCTATTGATTTTGAGGATTTATTCACCACTACACCACCGTTGAGAGGAATAACACAGGCCATCAAGCCTCCTGTCCTTTCCAAACTGAAACTGAATTGAACGTCTGGATTTTCGAACGAAGTTGTGAACCATTTGAATACTATTAAAACAAGTAACATCATCATCTTCTATTCGTACATTTGAAGTGGAATTTGATTTTCAGAGCAGTACGAATCTCAAGGATTGACGTAAGTAAATAGACTGCCTGTCCTTTGAGATTCGAAACAGCGCCATGCGTTTTCGCCCTGTTGACTTTCACGACGAATGAGCAGGTTGAGTGTTGTCGTACATTAAGTTGACCTGTCCCTTTGACTGTAAATATTAGCTAATTTGGTGACTTGCCTTCGGTTCTTAATAGTCGTTATGAGTTTACCATGTGTCTGTAATTTGGAATTTTATCACGATTTGTTCAGAAGATCTCTGGGTTCAAGGACCGTGCACGGACCAGTTATGAAATAAACTCGAAGCAGTTTTTCTCAGAGCTGAATGATATCATTTTGTACAGAATCTCCTAACATCCACCTCTATATAGCGTTTCACTTGGACTTTCGGAACAATGATGTATTTAGAATTCAAATAATCACGTGCTCTTCACATATTTTCAGAATTGATTTAAAGCTGTTCTCTTTAAAACTTACTGGTTGCGTGATTTATACCCTAACTATTTGATGATTACTCTTCACAAATAGTTACGTCCTAAGACCGTTTCGGTTTGTCAGGACTGAACACTTATTCCATCCTGCAAATTACGTAACACTTATGGAATTTAATGAACAGCATTTTCATGCACCAAGTATATTCATTTCAGTTGGCCAGTTAAGGTTTAATTAACAATGGCTTCTGTGTTTTGTCTTCTAGATTGTTCACCTCCAAGCATATTAGTTGAGGACGCGATACGAAATCCCTTCAAATATTGTTTTTCATGTATACTCTTGATAAAATGGGAGATGAAGAAATCAATTTGAAGGAGGCTCTTATCAGGTCCCTAAACGAAGAGGGTATTTTACCAAAGCTTGAAGTACCTGTGTAATGTCGATAACGTCTCGTTACTAGGCCCAGCTAAAGGCAGCAGTATACTTAGCTCTAGAAAAGCACAACTATGCCGAAGGAATACCGCTTTCAAATCAGTCCATTCGGTCCTTATGGTCTACAGAAGATGGTATAGTATACCCATTCCATATCTCACTCATTTTTAGCAAGGCTTGATCATAGCATCCCTATTGGTCGATTTTATGAATATGATGAAACTTGAAAATACGTTAAATGTCCTAATGGATGAAGCGCAGATGGTTTGGTGTTGTTTACAATCTTTAGCTTGTAGAAACATCTAGAACTTCTTGACCGAGATAAGTTGATGGCCATTCTACCTACTGAACGCAATTCAAGCAACTCTCCAGTGCTACTGAACTTGATTGAAACACTTAAACACCTCCGGAACCAAAAAATAGATGAAACAGGTAAGGAAATGTACTCGTAAACAAGCATCGTTTATTTCATGCGGTAGAGTATTGTCTTTTTTGGATTCTCTTAATGAACTAAACAGCGATAAAGTTTGTTATTCATGCGGATTCATAAGATAGTCTTATGTATTATCATAATAGTTTATTGCGGAATATTTGTTACGGTTTCATGATGACATCCCGATGTCGTTCCTTTACGAAAAGTTCCACTGTACATCTTAATTAGTGTACTCTAATAAGGGTGTATGAAAAATGGGACATCAAAAAGTATGATGGTTAATTGGAGGCACTCGCGTAAAATTGATCATCAAAACAGTACGACAAGACTTAGATATCTGTGTAATACCATACAGAAAACTAGGTTAATGCTGTGCAATTATCCATATAGAACTAAGGCAAATACGAGAGTAATCAGTAGAATAAAGTACCGACAGCTCCACCAAGCAAAATGATACATCATTTAGTAGCTGCGCTATTGACGCTCTAAAACAGGAACAGAATAAATGAATCGAAAATCGGACAGTTCATCCTAGTGGTCCAACAACGGCATGTCAGAAGGTAACAGGAGGTAACAACAATACTAAACTACTTGCATGGAAGTAAATCAGACCTGAATTTATACGTTTAAGCGTATTAATCTACTGTAAAAGTTTATTAATGCAAAGAATATCTACGTTACACCATTAGATCATCCTTTTGGTGTTCGCTCTTATTGATTCTCGCCTTATTGATATGCGCTCTTTTGCGCACACCCTCGTTGGGGGATACCGAAGTGATCAACCATACCGTTTTGCAAAATAAGTCAGCGTAGAAATGATAGCAATTTTTGTGTTTAGTAACCGCAGGTGAAATGTTATAATCAAGTAAAAGCCGGGAAACTGATACCAGTCACATGACATTTTTGTGAGTAGTCCTTGTTGTTTGCTCCTCGTAACTTATCGTTGGCAGAGCAGTATTCACTATTTTATAGGGCTACCCTTTCTAACCGCTACATTCATTTATGGTAAAAGAGCATGACTGATGGTGCTCCTTACATGTGAAAACTATCTAACTGTCTGTACACCTTAGTATTATCGACTGTACAACACCTACTGGCACTTACCTTTATCGAAGCTACCTGTTTGTGAGGACAAATAATGGTAATATACATCTAGAATAATAATTAACCAGTAAGCGTGAAGATTAATAACCAAACTGACTGTTAATGGTGTGACTTACTGAAGTAAAATGTAAATGAAACTATCAGTAAACGGATCAGCACTTGCCAAATGAGTTTGCTACTTTAAGCGTCACGTCATTTAGTAATATATACTAACTTGTGACTAACCTTTTACTTTTGGGTAAAAAAGTCGACTGTTATTGAAGTTTCTAGTGTTTGTTTCGTTTCTTTTATTGTCATTTTGTTCTTGCTTTCAGATTCATCTACTTCAGCATCAAATAATTCACGTAATAAGTAAGTTCTCAGGGAATTATATTTATAGTAATTTTTGGTATTTTTTTTCCCGTTTACGTAAACTTTGTTTGTTTCTTATTTTAGATCAAGCAGAATACCTGTCTTACAGAGTCGTAAAACGAGGTAGTATCATTATTATGAACAAGTGCTTGTTTCGTTTCTACACGAAATGCATTTCATTGTAGCATTTTTATAATCCTATCCTATTTCTGCTTAACTTAATTTTATCTTTCTTTTTTCGTCGTAAAAGTACTATTTCATGCACGTAGAATTCTACCTGGAAGTTACAGGCATAAATATCTTTCTACTTGAATAGTTTGTGAGTATTTTTACTATAGATAAGGTTTAGAGATCATATGGGATTTTCATGTATTTTCATCTATGGTTTGTTAACAGTTTTCCGTGTGGCGCATATATATCTGGTGCCTCCTTGTACCAATATTTATGTGTTCAAATAAATAAGTAAACAGTTTTCCACAAAGTATTCTGGCTAGAATTTCTTAATTAGCCAATACGTCTTTACGTAAGACTGTCATAATGCTAGATTCTCAATGTCCTTAGAGTATGAACTGCTAGATTTACAGAAGGCTCCGCAATATTTATTGTTATTAGTTTGTCTAATGAATGTATCCAGTAATTGTATTGACTAGATTCAATTAACTGTCAGTTTTAACTGTTTATATCAAGTTTCCACTCTCCTGCATGTACATGTTTCAATAAGCCTTTTTATATTCCTTGCTATTTTACACGTCCGTGGTTGCTTCATCCCTTTATGGTAGCATGATTGTTTTAGTTTTTGTGCTTTGCTTATATGCTTGTATGAATTAATCAAAGCTGTTACTGTTTGGTCGTTTGTCCTAAGAAAATAATACTTTGCTGAATTAGAAGTAATTAATCCTTTGTACTTGCTTTGTACCGTTGAGTTATATTTCCAAAGATATATCGTAACAGATAGCCATAAATATGTAATATAAGTTTGGTTTGAACATGTTACGCTGTGTAGCTGCTGTGTGTAGCATAGGTTTTTCGGGAGTCTGAGTTTAATTAATCGAACACCGCCTCAAGTCCATAAGTCAGGACTTCCTCCTCGTTAAATTTGAGTTTTGTTTTCCCCAATTTTAAAAGATACATGTTCATCACCACAGCTTAAAACGAAAAAAAACAGTGTTTCGAATTTATCATAAGTTTTTCTACTACACAGTCTCTTCTCTCAGCCTTTGTTGTTTTATTCATTTTCACGTCCATTTTGAAAATTGTAAACACAAATGTTGGGATTCACTTCCTGTCTCTTGAAATGTGTGATATCAGATTCTATTGATAAAAATTCTTCCAGACCTGTAACCTCACAAATGATGATAAAGTACTTAAGCTCAACGGTCTTACTTCAGTTCAACATATCTAAAATATTTATGTAGTATGATGTGTAATACTTTTTGGTCAGTGTGGAGATGGTCTGTCACATTCAGTGGACATCTATTGTCTATGTGAAAATCGAAAAACATCAATGTTGTGATAATTAAATTTTCTTCAAGCATCTACATTAAGTAGGGTTTTCTCAAGGTAAAATAAGTAGGATAAATTCTGTGTGAAAGCAAATAGGATTAGCTTCTTAATTATCATACAGTGACTTTCAAGAAGCCATTTTGTAGTTCTTGGTCGAAATAGATCATTTACCATATTCAAATGAGTTTCCTATGGTAATTGAAAATAACTAGAAAATCTCCATAGGACTTTGTTTTTGTGACTTCAAATTCGTTCTTTAATGTCAGCAAATGTGCCGTACCATTTTGATAATTTATTACTGATAGTAATCTCCGACATGGATATTTACTTTGTCACGGTTTTAGATTTTAGTTAAACCAACTAGTGTTTGAAAACTCAAAGATGGGACATCTCACTACAAAGCTGCTTCACATTCTAGCGTATTAGAGAAAATTTTCATTGCCAGTGGTAAATCGATAAAAAAGACTATTGTAAATTATGTTTGGAAGTGATATTTATAATAAAAGTAGTAAGAACCTCTCACACTGCTTGAACTGGATTCTACTGAAGTTAATTAACTGTATAATATAACATATTTCTAGTATCTAACTAGTCAGGCATATGCCTGTGTATTAGGCTTTCACCTTCATTTATTATGTTTGCCCTTAAAATACTTTTTGACTTTTACTGGCGAGGATTGATTGAACAAGCTTCGAATAAGTCACATATTAAATAAAAGTTAAATCATCGCAACATAGTTCTGCCACATACAGAATACTCCATTAAATTGTTTACCAAATAGATAAACTAGTCCACTATTTTAGTTATATAGGCGTGTATGAAATATTTCTAGTTTATAGCGCATGTTTTATCCTAATTGAAATTTAAATTAACTTTGTTTTATTTGATTTTACTAGTTTTGAATCCCAGGTATCAGATAAAACACTCAACACTCCAAATCGCAACGTTAATGGTTCGTCAAAAGTTAAAGAAGCTATAAACACTTCCCAGGAAACTCCCCTTCAAGAAGTAGTCACTAATCACAGCAGCAGAACGCAAATGCGTACATCTGTAATTGGATCTACAGATTCTCCGCGACCTTTAACACCGAATTCTCCGGCTTTGAGTAGTGTTGGTAAGGTCGAATCTCCTGGAAGGGCGAATTCAGGAGGGAGTTCACCGTCCATAGTCAGGGTGTTTGCACCAGTGAAAAAACAATCGTCTTTAAACGATGACAAATCAGATGTTGATGATGACGATGATGATATTGAGGAAGTGTTAAGGGCTGAAGAGTCAGTAAGTGATTTCATTTCAATGTCATTAGTTACATTTTACTTACTATCCTAAAATGTAAATCGTTCTCTGTCACTGGAGCTACCAATTACTTTATTCACTTTGTCCACTATGACTATGGTGTGAAGCCATTCTGTATACTTAGGTCTTTAGAACTTTTGCTCGTAAGTCTAAAAATTAGAATTAAAGCTATATGATCGCTACTTTATTAAAGCCTTTAGGTGATATCTCTACTTGTAGCGTAATTCAAAGAATATTACTCAAACCCGTATTTCGTTACTCAGTTACGTCACATTCTAATGGTATCAATCGCATATAACTTTGTAGTACCAGAAAATGGATATCTTGGTTTGTAATAGGCAAAAACGACAGTCTTGGTGTACTACTTTAGCAACGCAATCTCTCAGACTCATTAAAACAGCACTTCAGATGAGAATAAGGGGAGTTTTATTACCATTGGCAATTAAAATAAGGAACCACAGAAGTATATTGAAGGAAAACGGTTATATTTTTCACTTTCTACACCTGATATATTACAATGCCGTGAACTACCAAAGTGATTAAGGCAGTTAATACAAACCCAGCTAATGGAGTACTCCAGTTAGTTAAGCGATTAATACATCAAAACTAACCTTCTAGCTTTAAATACATCCACAAAAAGGGTTATTTTGTTCTAATAAGGGTGATGGTTCAGCGTCATAACTATTGTTGTACAGTGGTTGGTGGTTGTACACATACATATCACAGAACGACAAGTTAGATAAAAACTTGACACTGTTAGACATGGAGTAGTACTATATTATTTCATTTTATCACACTGACAGAAAAAGAAAAGTTTATCTAGTGTACCAAAAGATTATTACTTTTAAACATGACGACATATGCTAACAAGGTAGAAAATGATTTTCATAGTTTAAGTCACGAACTGATCTTAGTTAAATCGCTATTTAGAGCATAAGAACACCGGACGGCCGTTTCTTCCTAGTCTGGGACTCTTCAGCAGTGCGCATTCACTACCCTAGGATATTTGTCTCTCACGCGAACGCTTAACTTCTGGATCACACCCGGTATCCAACACTTAGTTTCCTCGATGCGAAGTTGTGGATGCGCACTGTCGAGTCCCACACTAGGTCGAAATGGTCGTCCAGTGCTTCCAGACTTTAAATGGTAGTTTAACTAAGGTCAGTTTGTGATTTAAACTATGAAAATTCTACAATCAGGATTTTTTTAGGAGATCAGAAAGATTTTTATAAAACCCATCCGTTGCTTTATCCGAACTGTAGTTGGTGGGAGCGTAGCAGATACAACGAAGAGGCGAAGGCGTGTATCCCTATCTTTTCGTGTTGGGAGACTTTTCAACTTAACATTTCAAGCTGGTAGACGTATTTAGGATATTTTACTGAGGGTGGTTGTGGTCATGCAATACTTTTCTGGTTTATATTCTGGAATATTCTTCACATTCATATCTTTTGTCTTGTAGGGAATCTGTTAGGATCAACCCATATCATTATTGCTGTGACCTTTTGGTGTTGCTATAACATTAATCATTACCATAAACTTTCCATACCTCGATATTATTGTGAACCTTGTGATTTTACAATGTTACGTAATTCGAACGTATTATATTCGGTCGCTCTCTATTGTACAATACCATATATACTGTGGTGTTTATGCATATAATCATCTTTTCTTGAAGCCTGAAATCTGTTTTAAAAGTCCTGTCCTCTCAAGTGCATGTGGTTGTCATCGTTGAAGTATTGTCGTGTATTCGTCATAGATCAGTTCCACATACGAAGCATCCCTTAGTCATTTGCATTTTTGACCCAATTCAACTATACAATTAGCAGACTGACAGAATCTTAATTTAAATCTAAATTAAATTAAGGACATTCTGAACATAAAACACTGTGTTTCTGTGTCTAACATTTACAGTTTCCACTTATCTATCCAACTGGAACAGTACAGGACCAAGTATAAAATAATATTGGTTCCCTTTAATGAAAAAATGTTTTAAAATGGTAGCTTTGGTGAAATTACACAGTAATCATAGGTGATATCTATTGTTAGTGTCCATAAAAAGTCCGTCTAACGTCAAAGCTTTATTTCACTGGGTTCTCCTGCCGGATTTTTAACTAAGCATAGGATCTATAATGTTGTTACAACTTTTCACTTGTCTGACATCATAGATATTCTCTATGGGTTCAATAGATCCTCTCCTTGTAATTGGATTTTATATTGCGATATCGATTCTGAATCACTAAATTGTGTTGTATGTGTTTATTAGCCTGAATATCGTATATATACCCTAAGTCAAGGATAGTATTATACCTGTCTACCGGAACCTACTGAAGTATTAATATCTGATCTTTTGGTCGTGGATATGGTTTGTCTCCAACTGTATATCAGTTGGATATTTACAGTAAGCCCTAAAGATGATTTGATTGTTTAAAGATTGAAACTTCATGTGGAACAGCAATATACTAATTTTAAAGAATAAATTGATTATTCAACTTTTCGACCCTAACAGATGAATTGAGATTTGTAGGTGAATCGGTCATTGCTGAAAATTATCATGCTTCTCTCGGTAGCAAGAAACTGATCCTGTTCGTGTCTGTTTCATATTTATTATTATTTGATATTCGTCATCAGTTTACGCTTATTGTTTTGTTGAATTATCATATCTCACCTCAAATACAAAGTCTTTAACTATATATATATTTCATTGTTCTTTCTAGGTGGCAGATGATACAGTCGACCAAACTGTTGATTCAGAACAGAGTTTAGGCTTAGACTATGTTGAAGAAATACAACCACTACAAAACTCTGTCTCATTAACACGTACTGTTTAGTGGCCATGAATTGTTATATTCTATAATGACGTGAAATTTTCTTAGGTTTCAGGTTGTTTTCCTTTGATTTCTGCATCGTATAACAATGATCCAATGTTTCTTTTCTAGTGTTTTGTACTATTTGTTCCCTGATTTGCGATTCGTTTACAGCTATCGTTTTAGTAATATTTCCATTCAATTAACAAATCATTATGATAACCTGAATTTTCATGTGTTAATGCTAAAAATATATCAGTGTATAAAACATCATATAAGTTTACTGCTTAAATAAAACATCTTTGATGGGAGGCTTTCTATTATGTTTCCATAGTTTACCAATGACAAGACATTTATTAAAAATCAAAACAGTATTTTAAGTTTCATCCGAAGTAACTTTTTTGATATTTGAGCATTCTGGGTTTTAAAATACTATTATAAAATAAAGGCACATTTCAGGTTTGGGTATCAAGGTGTGAGATAAAATGTCTTAGTAAAAATATAGGCTCTGTAGAAGAATTGTGATCAAAATTCATGAAATTTTTCATGAAGACATTATTCCATTGAACGGATTTTCTGTATGTTTCTCCAAAGGCGAAGCACTGTTCCACCACTGAAATGATTGTGAAAATAAAAAAAGGGTTTACCGTCAGTTAAATTTGGACACTTGGAGAGCCTGCTGTTAGTTCTGTTTTGCTTTTACTTGCTTATGTTGTATTGTTTACTGAAAAGTGTTTCAAATGCCGTTCGCCACAAGCACATCTCAAATCATTCCACGATCATATAACTTTTTCATTGGTATGTTGCTTTCATTTACTCAGTTACAGTGGTAATATAGTTTATTTATTATCCATCAAACTTTTTAGACTCTTCTCACTCACTCAATACTAGATTTTAATTTGATCCAATCGTTTTCTTTATACTCATGTACAGACAGATTTATTCATATACTTATGCCTGTTACCCTTCGTAGAGGACCATAGGCCACCCACTAGCATTCTCCATCAAACTCTCTCCTGAGTAATCCTTTCTAGTTGCTACTCATCCTTTTGATGTCTGTTTCCAATTCACGACGCTGTGTATTCTTCCGCCTTCCTCTTTTCCGTCTCCCTTCATGACTTCAAGCTAGGGCTTGCCTCGTGGTGCAGTTTGATGATTTCCGTAATGTATTTCCTATCCACTTACAACATCTTTTCCTAATTTCCTCTTCATTTGGAAGCTAGTTTGTTGTCTTCCACAGTAGGCAGTTTCTGAAGGTATGCATCCAACGGACATTGAGTATATTACGTGGACAATTGTTTGTACCTTTCTGATGATGGTTGTGGTAGTTCTCGAAGTTTCAGCCTCGTACATTAGAACTGTCTTGGCGTTTGTACTGAAGAATGTGACTTTGGTGTTGGTTGAAAGTTGTTTTGAGTTCCATATGTTCTTCAATTGTAGAAATGTTGCCCTTTGCCAATCGTTGCCTTCACGTCTGCATCGGATCATCCTTGTTCATCGAAGGTGCTGTCCAGGTACATGGAAGTTTCCACCTCTTCTGGAGTTTCTCCATCAAGTGTGATTGGGTTGGTGTTCTCTGTGTTGAATTTGAGGATCTTGGTTTTTCCGTTGTGTATGTTGAGGCCCACTGATGCAGAGGCTGTTGTTGCTGCTGCTATACTGTCTGTCTTGACTTACATTTGTTGGTGTGTATGGGATAGAAGCGTCAGGTGATCTGCGAAGTCCAAATTTTCTAGTTGCATGCGAACTGTCCATTGTATTCCATGCTTCCCCTGAGACGTGGAGGTCTTCATAATCCAGTCAATCAACAGGAGAAAGAGAAAAGAGGAGAGTAGGTAGCCTTGTCTGACTCAGGTCCTTACTTGGAATGAGTCTGTCAGCTGTCCTCCATACACGAGTTTGCAGTGTAGTCATTCGTACGAATTCTGTATATTATAACGTTAAATATATTTTTTAACTACTTATGTTGGTTTTGAAGTTCACCAGATTATTTTCAACCGTAATATTCAGTAGTAAGGATTTGATCTCTTGTCCTTTACTGTATGCTTGGAAGCATATTTTCTTGTTATTAAGATTCTTTTTTATTTGGTTAAAGAACAAATATCGTAGCAGAATAACGTGGATTCTCAACTTCTTCAGCCTGAAACTACAGTATTAATTGTTAAAACGATACAAGTGTACATGTTGTTTATCGGAAATGTCTTGGATAATTTGAGTTCACAAGGGATAGAATGAAGTGATATGGAGGAATTAACTTGGTTTAAACGTTCGCCCCATATTAACCTCATTCTCTTGAGATCACTACGTAAGATTTGACATAGTTTTAATTATAGTTTCTAATATCTTGACTCTTACATATGAGCGTTACTCAACTAGTCTATATTATATAATCCGTCATCGATTTCGGGAATTTCGTTTCCGTACTCCTACAATATTCATATATTTAACCTATAAATAAGCTAACGCTTGGACAAACCTAATTCTTTCATATTGTTCCTTATTATTCTATCCACACATGTGAACTCAATTTATTCAAGACATTTCCGACATAAAATATGTACACTTGTTTTGTTGTCCAGTGCTTCCAGGTTTTCGATGGTGGTCTAGCTTCAATTGACTCATGATTTCAACTTTGTAATGATTAACTCTATAGTTTTAGGCTGTAAGTAGTTGAGACGGATTCACGTTATTCTACTGAGTTATTTCTTCATTCAGGTTTATAAATGGAAAAAAATTGTACGAAGCTTTTTTTATTTGATGATAGGAACTAGTTAACAACACATCCAGATGAGTTACAAAAGTGGATAGTCATATTCCTCAATTGTAAAATATCATTGAAACAGGTCTATGATGGGATAGGCCTCAATCCTGTATATAGAAGAAATTAGTGGCTCATTCTCAGTTTAATTGAAGCCCTCAATATTAGAAAATTTAAACTTTCTTCACATGTACAAATACCAATTGTTCTCATCCTGAATCTAGCCTGATAATCCTTAACCCATTTTAATACCTTTGGCGGTGTACCATCATCATCCTCTTATATTTTTACTTATCGGTGTGTACTTATTTGACCATTCATCTGATCGACCATGTTAGTTTCCATATAAGTGTCTTTAGAAGTATATATATGGTCAGATTGCATGATATCACTTGCTCATATAAATCTTATGTTTTCTGCTCAACTTCGTTTTCTCATTACACATTCTGAATTATAAAAAGGACTAATTTTTATAAAGATTCTGTATTAAGAAGCCAATCTGCAGCTTAAAACTTCTCAACGATGATATAACAATTGTTTTAATTGTAATTCGAAAACTAACTACATCCAGTGTCATGCTTCATCATTCATGACCAAACCTACCTTAAACTCATCTTCCACAAGTCTTCTTTCGTTATAGCATCTAAGAAGTCTTCTTCATCAACAATGTGATTTCGACGAAGCTGAAAAAGATTTATTAATTGTTTTACTTATGTCTCAATAAATGTTAGTGACTTCATTATTTATTGGAAGCACTTATTTGTTAGACTTACAGTGAAGTTATAGGATGCTTCTGCCTATACTTCATCTGGAATTTGCAATTACCACTTCTTTTATTGACTGAAGATGCCAATCATCTTCGTCTTCAAAATTTTCGACGCCACTGTTTTACTATTAGAATCCATACCTATTTAGCTGCTGGAAGTAAACTACGCCGATATTGGTGGTTAAGTATTTTTGATACTGGACATACTTCCAATTAGTGTTTTACGGAGGAAGGTCAAGTCGGAAGTTTTATTAAAGTTGTACGTTTGTGTTATGGAGAAGGTTTTTAGTGGTTTGATGAGGCGAAATCTTCAATTATCGAAATCAGTGAATAGGATACTAATAGGTCGATGGATAGGATATGATATAATGTGGCTGGTTGATGGTCACTCATGAGACCGTATTATTTATTGACTTAGGTTCTCGAACGATTAGACTATCACCAGTCAATCGAATAAATTTTCCAAGTAATAAAATGATGTGTTTGTATAAAAAAATATGATAAACTATTAAGTGGTTGGAAGAAGCTAGCTTGTGGGTCACTTATTTTCCAGTCACTTAAGATTTGACTTTTTGGTCTGATCTTTGGACATCGTATCCTTTCGTAGTCTTGGGTTCTATTTACGGTTGTCAGTCTGTTATCAGTGATGTGTTGATAAATAACAAGCTACTTTTTCATATATGTGACAAAAAATCGTCATTGACCAGTTCATCAAAATCATACAATTCATAAACAGACTCAATAACTTCGCTTTATATTCATAAACTAGGTTTTTGTGTTTACAAAAATTTCATTTCATATGCCTACAACGCTCCGCAAATTCCTACATTTCCTGAAAAGGCTCTTACCAGATCCTTCATTTGTCATGTTCATCTACAAGAACTATTTCGATCGAGAACTTCTTAATGATTGATTCGAAATACCAGACATTTCTGTCATTTTTCAGATAAAGTTAAACTGGAATGCAGACGGCGTTGTAGCCAGTCATCCCATGGATGTTTGTTTATTTCTGTTGACGAATAAAACATTTCCATATTAAAAAGATTGGGGAATACTCATCAAAAGTCTGTGCTATCATAAAAGCATCAAATCCATATCTTCGAGGGAAAATGTGAATTGGACTAGGTTATGTATCAATACGTTACTAACTTTGGCACGGTCTTCATCGGGTATCCGGAGGTCTTTAAACCAATCGTCTAGTGTACTGAATCCAGTTTTCAAAGCTGTGGATTATATTTGAAAGTTGAAAATTGGTTTCATTATTAAGAAGAGTGAAATGTTTATTCAGTCAACTAAAGAATGGTTTAGTTCAGAAATAAAGGTCCTTATGAAATAGTGATTCGTCTCTTTACTAGTAAATCAATGCAACTGTGACCAAAATGTTATGCCGAAAAACATTTAATCTATCAAAACGCGTACATTTACAAACAGATGTTAGGTTCATTTGCATTTGTGCTATCAAGACGTTATTTAGGAACAACTTTCATTTGGTGTCTACACTTATTTGACGTCGGAAAGTAGATTTGTCCAATGCTTCAAATACTTAGTTTTCGGGCATATAATAAGCTTGAATAAAAACTTTGTTGTAATCATTTAGTGCAAGAATCTAACCACGGTTTGTACTAGAAATGTCCCTTTCAGCAGTTTTTGTACATACGCGCTACATATTTCTTATTCATGTCGCACTATATAGCGGTTTTAAATCATACTATTTGATCATTTTTGTGGGGATGGTTGAAAGTAGTCAGTTTCTGAAGTGACTCGAGTTTGATCTAGTTCGAATTTCAGAATAATCTTATGGAATTAAATCGATTACAGAAAGTGTATGTTTCATTCTTGAATGAGAGTAGTCAGTTGCGTGGATCAAGACATTCGAAACTTGCGTATCTCAGTGAACAGATTTTCTGTCGTAAAATAAACTCATACTTCTAACTCTGCCACTGAACACTCGTTTAATAGTTATGTATAACGATGCCTAACTACAATTTTGAGTTATTCAGCTTGTTTTGAAGCATCTTAAGGAATAATTTGATGATAGATTTGGTTGAGATTAGATAAATAATGATTAAAGGTGGGGTCTAGTTATTCATCGACTGTATTCAACAGAAACCATATGTGTTCAGTTGGTCAAAATACACTCCTCAATTTTTATGATTATTAAGTTTGTAAACACTGATATACTGTTAAGAAGTATTGATATCTTGATGTAAAATTTGTGTATCATAATAGTTCAAAACTTACTGTAAACTTAGTCTACCAAGAAAATTTTCAATAAACTATATTTATTGAAGCTTGATGACATTTATAATATTTTTAGGTCATTTTTTAGGAGGTAGTGTTAAGCTAAAATCTTTATAAAAGCACAAATATAATAATAAATACTATTATTCGAAACTTGCATTTATGTCCGAGGATATTGTACATTGAACTAAAAATAAAAAAATAATGTGTGTGCATATTTATACGAAAAGTGTGCGAGTCAAAGTTATATGGGGTTGGTTTTATAGAAGCAAGAAATTGAAGTTAGTATTCAATAGTAAAATTTACAGAAACTAATATTCATATACACTTCTAGTTGAATATTTTTTAGAAATTATTATTTTTTCTCATGGTTTCTGATCATTATATTCTATGAGCGTTCGACATCCCGTTGGTTATTTCCCCAGCACTAAAAGTCTGTTTTATACACCCGTATCATAACTGCTGCTAGTAATTTAAAGGTAGTATTAGGGTTTCGTTCAATTTGGAACATATTAGTCGAATGGTTAGACAGTTGTTTTTATTTGGAGTCAAACCATATAATCATCGTTCAGTGAGAATTTTCCTAAAGAATGTTTGTATTTATTGATACTACCAATTTGATTTTATGTTAAAGATCATACCAATTACTTCCTACTTGACTCTATTACTACATTTTACTGTGATTTTACGTGTAATATCACGGATTTACTCATTTAAAGTCATACATGAGGTTTATCATTAAGTATTGTTTCACAAATGTAGTGTATTTCATACTGAAAATTATTTTGAGACACTTATACATTATGATACCAAAATCTGAATACAGAATAATTTACAAATAAGAAACAGTCTATTGGTGTAGATTATTTATCGATCGGTAGGTTGATGTATAGTGGTAAATGTATAGATGCCAATGTTTTTGGTTATATATATATATATATATAGATAGATAGATAGATAGAGAGAGAGAGAGAGAGAGACAAAACGTCCTGATTATTTGTAAAAAAAATGTACAATAAGTACTCGAAAGTTTATAGTAGAGAATCTGCTCTTATGTATTTGTACACTGACAAAACATCTGATAATATTATACTTTAAAAATAAAGGAAAATCTGTGAAATCAAAGTTTATTGATGTTTTACTTAAATCGCAATGAACTTCACTGGCCATGGTCTGTAAATTTCCTCGTGAAAAGCTGTGATCGGTGGAGTTCAGCCATGTCAGTTGTGACGGATGTGCCCATCGAAGACAATTGAAAATGGTCTCTCAATATCGCGGATTGATTGGAGTTTGATTTGTACACCATTGTGTCCCGATTCAGTGATTTAAAGGTTAAGTATTCGCACTAGACCGAAGGTCCTGGGTTCAACTCCTGGATGCAGGGTCGTTGTTGTTTATTTCTGAGGAGTCCCATACTAGGACGAAGCGGTCATTCAGTGCTTCCAGGTTTCCGATGGTTCTCTAACTTATATCAATTTGAGATTTTAATGTTACTCAATAGTCTCGACAACCCCATGCTGACAACATGGTAATACCCTGAGTATTCAAAATAACTATCTGATGGTTCATCTAATGAGAGTAGACATTACTTTAAACATGTGACACAGGATTACGTTGATCTGATAAATTTGGTTATTATTAGTGACACATATCATGTACCGTTTATTTTCCGTTTATTTGTATAAAATGTTTGGCTTATTCAACAATCAAACATTCCAATTCTTTTGTCATCCTCTTTGGTAAATTTACCGTTTTTACTTTTGAAGAAGTACTGCAGTTTATGAATTATATCATTTTTATTGTTTTGTTTTTCCTTATATTCCAGTTTCGGAACTTAAATAGATTCAGATTTATTTTCAGCACACCTTTCTTACTGTTTTTCATTATTTTTTAATATAAGTGTCACAAATATTAGTTAAGTTTATAGTTTAGTGTTACTGTTTACTTAGCTTAAGTTTAATAATTTGATAGTGTTATTTTTAAACAAATTCAGCAGAGAATATAATAAAATCCGTCTCACTTGTCTACTAGACCATTAGCAGAATTCTCGTGATTTACCAATTCATCTAGTGTTTTGCTAGTCCTTGATTTAACATTACACAAAGGAGCACTTGAATGAACACCAGCAATTTTCCGTGCGCACTGGATAATTTCCATTGGTTCTTCAGGAATTGCTTCGTTTGAAAAGGTTAATGATTTCTGTGATAATGATAAACTGTTTGTAACCTTCTTTGTTTCATCCACAATTGAATCATTCGGTGTATAATAGAGGCTAGGTGACATAGAGACCATGGTAAACGGTCGATTCGAAGGAGTCGACTGACGAATATATGTTGGGGAGTCAAGATCAGCTTCCATGGTGACTTGTTTAACTAGTCTACGATTGTGCTGTGCTGAGTATGTTTGATGACGACGTAAATGAACTGTACTTATTGGGGCTAAATCTTAAGGAAAATAGATAATATTCATCAATTGTGGTAAAGATATTTATCACAGAAGTTCTTTTTACATGCAAAAAGCATACAAAATTTATATACCATTAAATGCCAAGAAAGTTTAACAAATTCTTCATTTTCTCCGTTTCACTTTAATCAATAAAACGAATTTATTTCTGTATGTTATGCGTGTATAACCCCTATAAAGCTTCCTTAACCAGTGTTACTTGATGACAATCATAGGGTTGTTACAAGATTTTATCTGGCCAATATACTAAATTATATAATATCTCAGTATACATTATTTAGAACCGATAAATCGAATGCTTCGGATCTAGATTTTATGGAACTTTTGGGGAAGAAATCCCACAATTTCGATGGTTATGGTTTTTTCTTTATGATATTAATGAATTTGTTCCATATGATAAATCACTAAATTAATCTGTAGTGGGTTTTAGTAAGTTAGATAAAGAATGAATTTATGAAAATCAGTTTACCCAGCATGGTCTTTCTAATCGTGTTTTGGGTATAAAATAATATTTTATTTAACTCTCCTCTCTATACATTTGCATCGAGTCATATGTCCATATGTAATTTCTGAATAAAATATTTTGTTACGGTGACTAGGTAAGAACCTAACTGTGCTCAGTAACCAGGGTTGTTGTTTGAAATCTACTATTGAGTTATAGTTATCTATATGCAAAAGGATACATTTTTTACGTTACGGAGTTTTTAACGATCAAGTACAAGAGTATGTATATTTCTTATATTAAGTCACTTATGCTAGTGAACACATTCCAATATGATAGATAGAATCCAACCGTCAATCAGTATTATACGCGGTGGTCAATTGGGGTCTATCTGTAAAGTATTCTTTTTATAAAAATGCTTTGAAGAAAATTATGCTTGTTTTAGGATATTTAAGGATTTCGTAGTTTCAAAGTCGTTTCTATTGATAATTCACTTGTAGAAACGAAGGGAACTAGATAGTGTTGAACAGTCTTATATTTATACGAATCCGAGTCATAAGGAAAAGAGAACTCCATACTAATAACTTTTTTTTGAATTCAAATAGTATAATTCACGGCATTGTACAGGTTATATCTTTCAGCTGATCAAAGAAATTTGTTTTAGTATAACATGCTTCAAACATACTTACTGCTAATTTGGTTGGTTGCTGAAGTGATAGCATCTTTGATCAATTTTTCCCATGCTAATACTTCATGTGGACGACTCACTTGACGGAGTAAAGGTGCAGCAATAGCACTTGGAAGTGCTGCTAAAGCTACTCGCAAATAATTGCAAACTAATGGTGTTCCCACTGGAAGACATGCATTGTTCTGTTCAGATATCTTTGAAGAATGTAGCAATTTTAAAAATCGTCCTCCCAAATCTTCACCAGTCACTGAATAGCGTTTCAAACTTGACAATACTGTGAATTTATTCGTATCACCCGATACACCGTTGACGGAGTCAGCCAATCCTTCATTTGTACATTTATTAGCTGGAATTTTAAGGTAGTTAACAAGTTGAGACCAACAAATTCCACCGTGTAAGCTATCAGTTATCATATCTAAAAGACACTAAAAATATGAAGACTGGTTAAACTATATATTGTTTTAAATCAGGGTAATATTCATGAACAGATTAATACAAAAGCCCATTTACATCTCGACTAAGATTATTTTATCTGTTCATTCTGGTACTTAAATAAATTGTTGAGAAATATCGCGACTGATCCTGAAACTAAAGTTACTGCACAACAGGAAAATATTGAAAAAGCCTTCAATAAACATGCGTATTTAATGTTTCAACCCATATCATTCGGTGTTACTTAGAAAAGTTAGGATTAAGGTAGCAACTAAACTGCATATACTATTGGGTTAGCATGCAATTAGTTCACCAAAAAAGGCTATGTTTGACACTTTATTTGAAGATGTCTCAATTTTAATGACTAGCTGTCTACAGTGAATTGAGTTCATTATTGGATCTATGTAACTCAATCTTCCAGTTAAATACTTCTACAATTTCTGTAACATGATTGCCATAGTATCGCTTTGTCTAACCATTTAAATAACTAACCATGATTCACAATGTTCCCAATAAAATTGCATTATTATTGATAACTGTAGAACAAATAAATGAAGTATCAATGTCTATGATTAAATTCAGTAATGAGTTTGATTGTTGAACTTTGTTCAGATAAAGGGTTTAAGATAATCTTAGGAATAAGACGTTTAATATTTCGGTCACCTATAAAAGGTGGTACTAAAATCTGATTCTTGTATTTATCGAATTTGGCTAATGACCTACTTTCTGAAGGAACAAATCACTTGGCAATTTTGTTGATAAATCTTAATAGTGAAGTTAAAGACAACTACTTCTCTTGGTTATTCTATTTTCTGGCTATTCAATGATAATTCAACGAAAAAAGTTGCCATTTAAATGAGCAAATTTATCTAAACATTAATCGAAACTGTGAATTTTTATTTTTCACATATTATTTGTGAACAATAGTCTTTGTATGTGTATTTGTTTTTACAAATAATCATAGAACAGAAAATAGAGTAAGCAGTAGTGTTCTTTCTATACAATATTCATTTTTTAAGCAGTGACTACTTTTCCGTTAACACATAATATTACTATTCAATCGATTATATGCTTGGTATAATTTAAACAAATTAATTTTATAATCGAATGCCAAAAACGGATACTGAACAAGAGAAAATGATAAACTGTTTTTTTGGTGAAGTGAACAACAAGCTCAGTGTCAATTAAATGTTACCGTAGTATTATCACACTTTTTTTACTACAAATTAAACGTAAGACAGATAAGTGAGATAATTTGTCACTGATTTCATAAACTAATCGGAGTTAATTTTACATTTAAAACCAGGAAACAGTAGATAGCTGTCTAACCTAAGTGTGAACCCTCTCACCGTTGATCAATTACTACATCAACACAGTGGATTGAACACAAGATCTTCAAGTCTCAAGGTGATAGCTCCACCTCTGGACTATTGGGCCGGTATCCAACATTCTACACGTCTAACTGAATCAGTTTTTGACACTACCTTACCATCTTTGATTATTTTCAGAGAGTGACCGCTTCACACTTGAAGTATTTAAACTCTACTGGTCACAACTCTTGATTACAACTTTGAGAATTTCTGTTAAAATTAGTCTCAGTAGTTCAGAAGTTAGGTTCTCACCATGGTACCCTAAGGCTTTCGATTTTTATCCCACATGGGGTCGTTATGTCGAAAGAAACGACCCGTTTCGAAGCATACAACTATCAACAATTCAATTCATGTCATGCGATACATTACGTCATCGTTGATTAAAGACTTCGATGAATGATTCTGTTTAGATAATTTGGTTGACAGCAAATATTAGTCAATCGGTAAGTGTAAATTTTCGTCTTCCGATTGCTATTTGTTTGGGTGCATGTTGACTGCGAATCTATCGAGTGGTCCCGCAATAGGACGAGACAGGTGTACAATACTTTCAGATTTTCAGGTATGGTCTTAATCATGGTAACTTGATCTCAATGTCATTCAAAACCTTTATTACTATGCACTATACGTTGGAAATATAAGTTTATGATAAGTACCTCAGAGTTGTGATTTTTCTGAGTTTGCTGCCGTGATGCCTATGCAATAGCTAATTTGGATGAATAGATATTCAATAAACATTGTGTTCATATATGAAAGGGGTATTATGTTCGTATATTTTGTTTATTTACTAGGAAAATTAGAACTGGAAAGAAGTCATTGCCGAAATGAGTGTTACAATTCATTGATAAAACATTGTTCAGATGTAAATATGTCCATCTTGTCCTCATACTGTTGTAACAGGTCAAAAAATACAACATCATGTATAGAAATAAAATATTACAGTTTATTACTTTTTATTAAAAAAAAACTAGTCTGCTTTTTTCTTCAGGAAAGTACATCAAACATATTGGTTATATAATACGAATATATTGTGCTTAATACATATCATCTAGTTTTGATAATTTTCGTCTTCTCATTACATTATTTGAATCGCGAATACAGTTTATTGAATTATTAGAAAAAATTTAAGTTAAAAGTGACTGTCCATTAATTAGCTATTGGCTTTATTTTTACTTCTGTAATTAATTGGACTAAAATTTACATATAATTGCTGAAAACTGCTGAAAAAAAGGTGGAAGGATATTGAGACTATATTATTGAAGTTGAACATCCACATATTATCAATGGAATATATTACACAACTCCGCCTGTAACAAGCTCACACAAAGTAGGAGGTTTGGCTATGGGGTCAGCATCCTTATCGGGGAGAAAAGAATCTTGCTAAAGATCTCTAGCCAGAATAAACAAATTAAACCATTTAAACTCTGTCTTCCAAGTTGAAGGATCTTCGATTAAAAGAATTATGACGCCACATGGTGAAAGCCCATATTTTTCGGAAGTCATGAGACTAACGTCCCTTCTAACAACCACAACGACAATTAATATAAGTACATGAGATGTCTTGAAAATGTTGGAGACAGTGAATACCAACCAATTAGCTGTGGAAATGAGGAGATACAACTTGTTTGTGTTCGGAAGAACAGGATGACAGCAATTGACAACAGCCGAACAAGTGCAGAGAAAACCAAGGTACGAACTGAATACACTGTAGCAAACAAAGAAGTGAAGAGAAGCATTAGAGCTGACAAACAGAAATATGTGGAATACCTTGCAACGACAGTGGAGAAAGCTATAACAGAAGGAAATATCAAACAACTATATGAAGTTAGCAGGAAAATGTAGTAAACCAGAGAGACCAGTCAAGGACAAAGAAGGCAAGACAATCACTGAGATTCAAGAACTGAGGAACAGATGGATAGAATAGTTCGAGGAACTCTTGAATAGACCAGCTCGATTGAATCCATTGGATATCGAAGCAGCACACAAAGTACTTCCTGTAGATGACACTCCATCAACGATCGAAAAAGTAATCAAGATGGCCATCATAAAAATCAAGAGTGGGAAGGCAGCAGGACCTGACAATATTTCAGCCAAAGCGCTGAAGTCAGACGTAAAAGTAGCTGCAAAAATGCTCCTCGTTTCATTCAGGGATATCTGGGAGGAAGAGTAAGTGCCACAGACAGATTGGAAAGAAGGATATTTCATCAAGATACCAGAAAAAGGATATCTGAGTTAGTGTGAAAATTACAGATGCAACACACTACTATCGGCATCAGGAAAGGTTTTCGACAGAGTGCTTCTGAACCGGATGAAAGATTCTGCAGTTGCCCAACTTCCAGATTAACAGACCAGATTCCGTAACGATCGGTAGTGCAAATCGAGACACAACAGATGATTGTTGAAATATCAATTGAGTGGAATTCGTCACTATACATCAAGTTTCTTGACTATGAGGAAGCATTTGATAGTGTGGATAGGAGAATGTGATGGAAGCTTTATTCAACACTATGGTGTTAGTAGCTGAGAAGATCATCAACATCATACGGAATTCATATGATGGACTACACTGCAAACTCGTATATGGAGGACAGCTGACAGACTCATTCCAAGTAAGGATTGGCAAAGTAAGGGCAACATTTCTACAATTGAAGAACATATGGAACTCAAAACAACTTTCAACCAACATCAAAGTCACATTCTTCAGTACAAACGCCAAGACAGTTATAATGTACGAGGCTGAAACTTCGAGAACTACCACAACCATCATCAGAAAGGTACAAACAATTGTCTACGTAATATACTCAATGTCCGTTGGATGCATACCTTCAGAAACTGCCTACTGTGGAAGACAACAAACTAGCTTCCAAATGAAGAGGAAATTAGGAAAAGATGTTGTAAGTGGATAGGAAATACATTACGGAAATCATCAAACTGCACCACGAGGCAAGCCCTAGCTTGAAGTCATGAAGGGAGACGGAAAAGAGGAAGGCGGAAGAATACACAGCGTCGTGAATTGGAAACAGACATCAAAAGAATGAGTAGCAACTAGAAAGGATTACTCAGGAGAGAGTTTGATGGAGAATGCTAGTGGGTGGCCTATGGTCCTCCACGAGGGATAAAAAGCGTAAGTATTTTATTGCATAAAGTGTAGTTCACAAAAATCTACTCCTTTAGCCGAAGCACACAAATAGTCATTTGTGAAAAATTAATGAATCACACCCTTAATTCTTTTTAATGAGACTTGAAAAAATGCACTAAACAATCTGAATATTTGTTATAATTTGGGTATATTTTAATGTCAACAGTTTATCATAGCTTTTATTCAATAGAGTTGAAATTTTAATAAAATATTGATAATTTCGTAATATTACAGTAAGAAGAAGATTGAATCTCTGATGTTTTACAACTTAATGTAAGTTGCTCCTTGAAAGAATATTTAGTCGAATTGAATTAATTTGAGTTCAGATAATAGTTAAAAATTAAAACATAATATTTTCGTTTATTTATCCTCTGAATGGATTGATAGTAAGTTGTGAAAATTCAGAAATTTATTTACTAACTTAGGATAGTATAAATTTGTTATCACTTTTACTATTTACAATTTGAGTAATGTGCAGTTTGAAATTATCAAGTCAAACTGATATTTACAGGTTAAAACCATATTTCTGACGAGAAACTATATGTCTGAAAGATCTGTAAAATTTCACTTGCTCCACAGTGCTAATGCGTTAGATTTTTTAATGGTGAAGAAGAGGATTGAAGCTGTTATTGTAAGAAAGAAATAAGTGTAACTGGGAACTTTAGTCAGTAAATTATTTTCCGTCCACATGGTCTTGAAATCGGGAATTTGTTCAAAATCACCTTTGTAACATGGCTATCTTGTCATATATATTTTAATTGGAAGTTGCTTTGAGGTTACTCAAGGTGAACCAGATTACATATATATAGTTCAAGGCAATCATAGTTCCTGTTTTTAATTAGCTATCAAGTGAAAGTTAATGATCTAAAGAGTAAATCCTTTTTACTTTGCTTGAACCTCACATGATGATATCGAATTTCGGTATGAAATTCGAAAAAATATTTCGTTTCTGTCTAACGTAAAATGATGATATATGTCATTAAAACGAAAATATATTTGTATTTATCGATTAAGAATAAAATAATGAGATATCAAATTCAGTCTGAAGTCTCCTGAAGCAAATGAAAGTGTAATCAATAAATTTTAATACAGCATTACTTTGCTATCTTATTTTTATTCAGCGAAAATGAAACGTACGACTTTGAAAGTTATTATAATTATCTAACACCGTCGGGTGCCGGCTCAGTGGTCTATCGGTTAAATACTCGCGCGCGAGAGTGATAGGCCCTGGGTTCGAATCTCGCGAGGCGGGATCGTGGATGCGCACTGCTGAGGAGTCCCATGATAGGACGAAACGGCCGTCCAGTGCTTCCAGGTTTTCCATGGTGGTTTAGCTTCAATTGACTCATGTTTTCAACTATATAATAAGAACCTTAATAAACTTTATTCGCCTATATCTATTGTGTCTAAATTTGTTAACCTCATATTTTAAAACAATTCATGATTGGTTTCATGTTACTGTTTTTATAACAATCGATTCTAATTTAGTTCTTATAAAATGCTTAATTAATTTGTCAAGTTAAGTAATGCACAGCTTTTTGTATCGTATAAATAACATTGTGTTCTGTTTTCTTTGTTAATGTTATTAATAAAGGTATTGTCTAAGTGTAGTTACACGTCATCACTCGTTTATCATTTCAATTCTTTTTATCCTTTCTAAATAGAATTTCATACTTCTGGATTTATTTATTAAAAAATACACTTGATCTCCAAATTATTTATTCGATTAGTTTTTACAAAATGTTTTTGTGTAGTTGATTTTCTGTGATTCACTGTATGTCTGTTATCGATTGACATTAGCATAGATAATATAAATTAAAGTCTATCTACCTTCTTACTTTGTTGCCAAACTGATAAAAAAACACTTGTCAATTCAAGGTTGTATTGTTTAACCTGTTATGTGATCATTATCAAATTTACTTTTTCGATTATTAAACTATGTTTTTCTAATTTCATAACAACTACTAGTACCAGAATCTTATTTGAAATCAAGTAGAATAACATAGATCTGTTAAATTTTATGGATTTTCGTCAGCTGATTAACTTCCTAGCGGAATTAACAAAGTATAATAATAAGATTGAAAAATGAATCGATGTTGCATTATTGTAACCGTCATAGCCCTTTTCCGAAAAATGACTAGGATTATATATATAATTTGTACTCTGCTGATTACGTTTTATTGATCCAACTAAATTTGTTAATAGGTAGTAAGACTTTATAGAATATATTGAATTCATATAATTCCACTTCAATCGTTGTTCATGTTCCATTCGCATAAGGAAGAAAATGCTAACTGTACCACTGTACCACATCTTAATTGTTAAGTTTTTGTTTTCTGACAACTCTATAAAATTTAATCAATTATTCTCAAACAGGTTGCATTCGATTAGAGCATCATCCGGACGTCGGTGAGTCGCACTTTGAACAAGTGAGTCAGCGATTGAAACTCATCTATTTGAATTGAAAAACTACTATTTCAGACTTATCATCCTACAAAACAAGAACAATCAATCAGTATGTGTTTAGCTAGGGCTGTAAAATAGAATATTAGGAAGCAATTAATCTATCACGTAACTACTTACCTCTAATAGTTTTTTTTCAACTCCATTGTTTGATTCTCGACTGGTTTCAGAGTTGTTTACTCGTTTGCCTAAATCTGAGATAATTTCGTCTTTGCTTTTGTTTGAAATATTTGATTGTGTACACCGACAAACTATGTCTATCCATGCATCAACAATTGACTGTTTCTCCGAGATTAATGCATTTGACAAACGTCGTTTCGCTTCAGAGTCCTTGAAATAAAATCGTTTCAGAGTGTGGATCATTTGAGATATGATAACTCAAAAATATATGTAATTTGTTATTTAGTGTTGTGTAGTCTTCAAAAATATGTTATTATTGAAGCTATATCATAAACATTTGATCAGATACCCGTAAAATTTGACTCTATAGAGGATAATTTTATCGGAAAGTGATTAACTTCATCATTCTCATTTAAAATAAGTTGCCATGATAACTAACATTTTTTAAAAGTTCTAAGCTATAATCAATGAGGACATTATTAACAGGTTTTTACATAAGTATGGTTATAAAGCATATGTCTATAAAGCAATTTAAATGCTTTATTGTTAATTACTAAGAGAGTGATGATTGTTTACCACTAAGTTCAGAGACACATAATTGCTATGATCTAAAACAACCTGATGACATTCAGAGATAGATTCTACTGTGCCTGAACACTTGCTTATTATTTATAAGCATATATATATATATAGTTTTAAAACTTTGAGGTGTTACCATGGTACAATATCTTGACTTTCTCAGAAATACAGTAGCATCTCGGTAAGATTAGATGACAGGAATACAATTACTTCATTTCTTTTGTAAACATGATAGTTTTAAAGATACGCATTTGTTTAAACTTGTAATTTATAGCGAAATTATTATTAGGAAACAAGTTTATGGAGAAGTATTACAAGAAGCAACTGCAGATTTTGTAGAAGAAAACGGATAGCAAAAAGGTATGAACTATCTACAATTAGTGTTTTAAAGCTAAAATAACTGAAAAGTAGAAAAATGAGAGTTAAGTATCATTTGCAAAACATGTAGACTGTAATGTAAGATAATAGAAATAAAAAGGAGACGCAATCATTAAATGTTTGGTATTGAAAAGATGAAGTGAAGATGCGTTTGCATCAGTTGAACTGGTGTTAATCCATGTTTTAATAAAGTTATGACTGTCGTTTATATTTGTGAAAAGTAGCGTACATTTATACAACATGGACCACAGGACTTTATGGTGGGTAGTAAATGTATGAGCTTAACACATCCTGACCATTTTAAATAAAATCTTGCAAGTTCCTTAATCGAATAACTTTTCCCATCAGATATTCTCGAATTAAAATTAGAATCTAAAGTCACTACTAAATGTTATTGGATCACTTGTTTGGAAACTTTCAGTGTTCAGTTTTGTTAAGCTGTTTGAGTATTTTAAACAGCGTTGTATAGAAAATATAGAAAAATACAGCAAACATAATAATATTCCAGAATTACCTGTTTAATAAAATTGAATGGATCTTCTGAATTGCCGAAACTAGTACTGTTTACAGAAGCTTTGCGCTTTTCATCCTTTGTTATATGTACACCCGGTATTTTCAGTTTTTCTACTTTGACAGGTAAAATTGAAATATGATTTACTGATTCTGTGGAATGTTTTTCTCCATTAGTATTTCTATCCTCTGTTTTATCTATAATTTGATCTTATAATACAATATTTTTTAAAATAAATATTGATTTACTTGTTAAGTTAAACTGATGGAAGGATTCATTTGAAAATACGGAAGAGGCATCATTGTCGGATTTTTCACTTTCTGACAAAATTAAATTACTGTTGTTAATTACATTTAGTAAACGATTACTTTTACTTCCCCATGAGCCTTAAAATGAAAAAAAAAGAGTAGAACAATTAATGTAAGGAATATTTTTAAAACTTTAATTTACAAATGAAAGACAGAAAAAAATAACGGCGAACAAACTTAATGTACTGTAAACTGTAATCGATAATAATTGAAGCATATGAATTAGGTGTATTTGTAGCCTAAAACTTGATTATTCAGAATGAGCATTTACATCACTATTTAAGTTTGAAACTTTTCATGATATACATATTAAAGGAGAAAATATATTCTTAACTCATTACAGTGAACCTTATTATTTTGATTTTAAAAGCAAAGTAATTATTCAATAAGGTAAGATGTAAAAATTTAACTGATAGTGTTCATCAGTGACTTAATAAAGAATTAAAAAACATGCAGGATTTGATAATATCTTGTATTAGCCCATGTCTTCACAATTTGCATCAACACATTTAGAGAAGAAGTCAACAAGAGGAAAAGTAAAGGAGTCGAAGAAGTATCAATGATAGTGAAAAAAATAAACATAGAAATTTAGTCTGATAATATACCAATGAAATGGTGGAGTATAAATAATAAAAATAATGATAAGGAGAAATATTAGGAACCAACTGATTTTGGAATATATTACCCAAGGTCTCTAGCAATTACCTAAGATTACCTTTCAGATCAGAACCAGGAAGTTTGGAACCCCAGACAAAGTTAAGTTTATTGATTGACAGCTGTGTAAATTGATGCCTTATCTGATTGTGGGATCCTTTAATCACTTTGTGAGCTACTTGTCATTCTAGTGAATATGATAACCTGGAGTAGATGATGGGTGGACATACTCAAAATATGTAGCATCCAACTCAGAAGTGACTAATATTAATTAGAGATTTATTAAATCAAAGAAAGCTCTGTAATGTTGAACTGTTTCAAGTTAACTACTAGTATGTATGGATTAGCTCATGATCTGCAGCTTTTATAATGAAAACAATGTGATTTTATTAATATGCTACCGTTAACTAGTTATTGACAAACCACAAACATGATCTATTTTCCATGGTTTTTTGATACGATTTAATAATTCTAAATGAATACCAACTTGTTATGGATATTGAAGTTCACTATTATCAATATTTATGAATTCACCCGCCTAGCTCTCTAAGTATATGTTAATCTCTTGAGTGTAATCTGTTGACTTTTGTCATATTCTTCCGATTGGCTGTCTTTCTTCAAGCTCTCGCCTCAAATTCATCAGCTAAGGAATATGTCAAACCTCTACTCTTATTTTTATTATCTCTTTTAGTTGTAGACTGTTTGCAGCTGACGAGAAGCTATAAAATAGCATTTATTCGTTTCGTCCTAAAAATCTTGATATTATTATTAGGAAAACTATCTATATCTATCTGTATATATATTTTGATGTAGGTTTGTTCTCTCAGCTGGATGGTTTGGTAGTGGAGCTTTGATCGTCCTTTTGAACGACATCATCAGTGTTCAAACACTTCACTTCTACCCGAAGTTTGTGCTGATGATGTCGTTCGGAAGGACGATCAAAGCTCCACGACCAAACTATCCAGATCAGAGAACAAACCTACATCAAAATCACCCACCTGAGCTACAAATCTTTTCCACCATCTTAATATATATATATATATATATATAATATTGTAGTTTACTTAAAGCGTAATATGTATTGACACGGTGAATTAATATATTTTCTTATTTAACCAATAAATGTGTGTGGTTAAAATTGCTATGTTCTCAAACTTGTATTTTGGGTATTTGTCAACATTCCCATAAAATGCTTACGAATACTGGAAGAGAGAAACATATTAAACGGTATGAGCTTTACCAACACGTTAACTTTTCGGATAATTGACGAATAAAAGTTGTGGAACAACTCAGTTCAATGTAAATAAAAATTAAATTCATGAAATTAATGTGTGGTGTATAATGTAAATTATATGCTTCTAATAAAACTTGATAAGACAATAGAACTAGTTAAGGAATGAATTTACAAGTCAGTATTTATCATGGTAATATTACCCTATTACTTTTACTGAATAAGAACTAAGTGTAAGAAACTGTTATATTAAGTAATCTAATTCAGACAGCATATTTTATATGCCTACTCAAAACGTTCTCTTTCGTAAATCAATTCATTTATTCTCACTTTTATTGTATTTATTTTCATGATTACTGATTATGGCTTAGTTTGTATGGCATTCTTTATCCAAATAAAAACACAGACTGAATGAAGAATGTTCTTTCCAATAAATTCTCGTTCGGTTCTAAATCCAAATTAATATTTCAAACGGATAACCGAGTTTAATAGAAAATCTTGAATTTATAACAGGCAGTTATAAATTGTTTTTAACAAAAAGTAGATTCTTTTTGAATCTTGCAACTAAACAGAGAGACGAATTACAATTATAATGACATTATATGAATGCTGGTACTTATAAACAGTGTTGGCACATTTTTATATTTGTATACAGATATAATCTAGTTTTATATAAGTCTCAATGGCCATTAATACATAAATATCACAGCATGAATTTGTAAACTGTTCTTGGTTTACTTCTAAAATATCAATATTTTGTAACATTGTTTTTTTTTTATTCAAAAGCTAACAAGTGGAATTATTTCACATTGATATTCTGAAGAAATGATTATTTTAATGATTATAGATTGAGATGTTTACCTATAACTTTATAAAAGAAAATAAAGATAAGTGTTGACCATTAATGTTGAAATTAATGGAAGTTATCATTATTAACTTTAAGGTTCCAGGTTATATCAAGTAGGGGATTATGAATGGAAGTTGAAGAAAAAAATTGGATCGGGACAATGGTCAACAGTTTAGTGATCCCTGTTTTCAGTGTTTGTTCATACGGTTGGAGCTGGTGAGCAAAAGCTACTTTTCAGTTTATCATTCTATAATTTTATTTACAAATATAACAAAACACTTTTAAACTTTTGCTAAAAACAAATAAATGGATGAAGTTTGTCCAAGTTTGTTAGGAGCTTGCTTTAGTGTTCATTCTAAATAATACATTACGTTACATAACTTACCCGAACCAGATATAATCACTGGCGAAGTTGACTGATTTGATATATTTGACAAAGATCTGAAATTAAAGTATATCATATTTAAAATTATGGTTACGTATGTTTGATTAGCTTGTTATTTCAAAACGACTCTGTTTACCATCGAAAAAAACAAATCAACTTGTGTTTTTTGGTCTAAATTCTAGTGAATAAATTACATGATTATGAAAATGAAGCTATACTGATTAGTGTTGCTTCATGCAAAATGTACTATTGACAGAGTTAAATTTTCCTTCCAGTGTAGCTGAGCCATATTACGTATGAGATAATTGCCGATCACAAGTAATGGAAGATGGTTGCTTATTGTCGAGAACTGATCGAAATTAGACATGAACATCAATGGATGTCAATTCAGAGGTCTAGAGCTTAAGCCAACTCGGTCTTGTGTGCAGTTACGGGTGTGAGGGCTAATATCACTTCCCGGCTGCCCACACCGTGGAAGGGTATTTCCTGAGGGACCTGAAAAGGAAGTTGGATTAGTGTTGGTCTTAACGACCTGGGAGCGTGACCACAGTGCCCAAAGGACAACTGCTTGAGGCCGGTCACGCATGGCCTTTTTGTGGAGGATTTTTGACGTGTTAGCTCCGTTCTTCAAAGGACCTTACCACCGGAGACGGAAATCCGTGGGATAAGGCGAGGTGTGCATTTTTAGGGTCGACCTTTTCTAACCCCACCCCTCCTTGTGGGAAGGCAGCACCGCTGTCATGCTGGTTGTCTGAAGGAAACACCTTACTGCCGTCACACCTCTGTACAGTCAGCAGTACGACTTTGCCTTCGGACCTTGGGTTTGCTGCTTTTAGTCTTACCGCACTTCAACCGACCTGCCTGGCATGGTAGGACCTTGAGGAACGATTGTTCCAGCCAGTATAGCTCGATTTGTTCATCACGATAGGCAAGCCCGACCACCACGTCAAGGTAGCAGCAACGGTGGGGAGAGCTTAAGCACTTTCGAGCGAGACTAAACATCATAGAATCTGCCTCTGTGGTAGTATCGTAGATGTATATTGCTCAAAAGTCTCAAAATAGAATGAAATAGGTGTTCCACGCCTTCTGTCGAACTAAGATTAGTCCATGATATAAACTGTAATAATTAGTTATTCACTGATGAAATGTACAGACATAAACCTGTGCATTATGTAAATAATTTTACAAAATACATATAGTCATTTTTATTTTCTTTATTGATCTACCTAATAAATCCACAAGTAATTTTCTGAACTATTAATATATATTATTTATTATTATCTTAAAGTAGTTTGTTTTTAAACTATTTAAAAAAGTTTTGTTCTATTTTGATTATATAATGTCAACTAGTTAACGGTTTATTTATTTGTGTGTGTGTTATTACATAAAACATGGCTAAAACACTTGTACTTTTAATTGATAGTTTGAGATAAGATTAAATAATAAATTTCTGATACTTAATTTGATACTCAATGATCGATACACATAATTATAAATGAGATTATTATGTGTTTAAAATCTATACAATAAGATCACTAATACATTTGTTTTAACAATTCAGAAAGCACTGAATAGATATGCAATACTAAATGAGGTATGCTTTGTAGTCAATTTACTCGCAGAAAGTACAATATGAAGCGGTAATTTAGATTTTTTTAAGGAAATAATTGAGAGTGTTGATTTTGAAAGAGTCAAAAAGAAAATCAGCTGTTTATTTCTCTATGATTGCTTAAATAAACACCCATTTGTGAAAACTAACTCTTAAGGTCTACAAATGAAATAATAGTGTACTTCACATAAGACAACATTTTCAGTTCCTAAACTATACTCCTATACTCCGAAAATTCTTGCTTCATTTTCGACATAGAATATTTGTAATACTCCTGCTGTTCATCAAGTTAGACTAGTTTATGGTATGTGAATGAAAAGAGGAGAATTATTTAATTTTTTGGTTAATAAATATTGACATTTAAAACTAATTACCTTAGAACTGGTTCAGATGATTTACAATCAGGTTGATAGAATCTATGTGATGGCCGGAACCTATCTGAAGCGTTAAGTAAAACACAATGTATAAATATTAACTATTTAATAGTATAATACAAAATTATGTTATAGAAAGCAACAAAATGGTCTTAAGATGAAGTCAACTGTTTCACATAGTTTCTAACATTATCATTCTAGAAATTGATAGTTTAATTGTGAATTCTTAAATTTCTAATGGAAAGCACTTTATTGGGGTTAATGTTTTCGTCTTTGTGTTGATTGAAGTTTATTCACTTAAATTTTTTTAGTCAATGTTTGTTGCAATCATAATAATTACTTTTTACTGATTAGTATCTGAGTAGTGACAGATATTTCAATTGTGAAGTCTTTAGTGAAATTAAGTTTTAGGAATCCAATTTTAACGTATATGCTACTCTAAGTGATGTAATATTGGTTACTGCTAAATAGTGAATTAGTGTTACTATATCAGTCTTGGAGGAGGTTAACTATAGCCTGAATAGCTCTATGCTACGATCTCTGTCTATTGGTTACGGTACAGTTGTAGATATTCATTCTTAACAAATATCAAATAGCAGAAAATATAGATCAATACACGACTTTCTTCCTAATGAGTCCAACAACTAGCTTACTTTGTCCTGACAGCTTTAAAATTTGAAAATTATACTAATGTATATGCTGACAAGTTCTCAAGAAGTAAGCGTTTACTACCTAAATTGTTATTTTTTAAAATGAATAGAACATTTAAGTTATTAGACTTGTTAAAATTATTGAACCGCTGATCATCAATTTATTAAGATAAAAAACGTAACTGCTTTTAGAAACATCAATCATTAAATACTAAGTTAGAACCTATATCTTTTTAATGTCATTCAATCATTTGTCTTCACCAGTTTCAATTTTTTGCAAAGAAGTTTTAACCCAGTTTTTAGAAATCAGTTTATGCACAGAACATTAAAACGATGGTTTAGTAAATAATCTGTAGATAGCATGTTTAAGCCTTGCCTCACACTTCTATGTGATCATTTAGGCGATATCATTAGTCTTCATAAAATGTGGCTTACTGTTGGTTACGAAATCATATATTTAAAGAATGCTTTGCCATTAGTAGTTAATCAGTAGTATTAATTCAAACGTTACATATGGGAATTCAGAAAACAAATAAAGAACATTTGCTTGACTAGTTTCTCATTGACAGGTCATTCTTGAATTTCTATTTCTGATCATTAAAATAAATTATTCAGCGGTTTTATTTTCAAGTTTAGCTATTTCACTTAAATTCTTACTGAGTTACTAATGTGAAATGGGTTAAAATTTTACGCATAATTTCCGAATCTTTATTAGCTGATTATTGTAATGCCTTCATTCTTATTCACTGGGAGTAAATTTATTTTTTAACTACTAACATTTTTATTGATTTAAAGTTAAAAATATTTCATCTGTTTTGTTAAACTGGTTAATTGGGAGATTGGTTAGTTAGGGAACTCTTAGGAACCCTTATATGAACTAATTATGTAATAAATAAGAGGCAAGATAACAGATCAGTACATACTTTTTATATAATGTCAACAGAGTTGAGAGAAGTTTACTTCTTGCAAATAATGTCAATCTGTAAATGCAATGTTGTTCAAGGTTCTAAACAGTAATTTAGTTGGAGTTTTTAAATGGTATAACTTAGACTACTGGATCGCCGTCAGAATAAAATACTTATCAACGTAAGAACAAGCCCAAAAATGTACATAAGGACAATTATTATCACTATAGTATGTTAAAGAGGTAAACGAACTACCTACCTGAAGAGTTTGCTAGTCCCACTGGTTTACGTCGTCTTAATTTTGTAAAACTGTAAATATAATTGACCAAGAGGTCGGAGAAAAGAGTTAATTCAATAACCACAATGTAATAATAAGTTATGAACATTACACTAAAATATTTTAGTATTTAGATATCGCAGATTTCATTGTAGTGGTGTACTTATCAACATGTATTTAGTTGGACACAAATACAAGTTTAAAAACTTGATCAAAAGAAGACGACAAAGAAATTTTAAGAGGTGAATACGAGCAATTATGCTGGAGATTTTTAAAATGTCAGACAAAAGTACCGAACTATAAGTAGAAAACAAGAAATGAAAAATACAAATGGATTAGGATTCTAAACAAAACTGGAGAATGGATGCAAGTATGTTGATTGAGTTGACGTCAAGTCTACATAATTATGGTCAAGATATCCTACGAATTTCAGCTCATGAAATAAGTAAAATATCTATTTTTATTTTTCATGAGTCGATAGAAAACACTTTTGAAAATGTTTTCTTTCATTTAGAGATGAATACTTGATATAAGTTGGTTAATATATGATTTTTAAATATTTTCTTACGAGCTCAACAATCTGATTACGAGAAATATATTACTCATAATGTGTAACTATAAACATATTTAATTATTTTCATCCGAGTGAGGTTTGTAGAGGGCAGTGTTACTACTGAATAACGTGGTACACATATACTGGTAAGAATCGATGTGAAATCCGCATTGGTACACAAAGTGTTAAGTCGATTGCATTTTTTAGAAGTCCGATTCAGCAGAACTGTTTCTTTAAGCGACAAGGAATCGACAGAGTATCAGTTCAAGGGGAATTATTCCTCTATTATCCAATTAAAATGTTATTTCTAGTAGTATAGCTATGGTAAAACTATTTTGTAAAATATAAGCATTTTTTAAAATGATTAGAGTGAAGCAATTGAAGCCCATATCTGTTAACCCATATTGACATATTGGAGATTTTCAAAGGCGTTTAGAGTTATTAGTTAAATAAATAACTTTTTGTTAACCCTTTAGGACCAACTGAATATATATGTTTCATGCAGTTAGTTCCCTTTATGAATTTAAATGAAGCCAGAACAAATATTGATGCAGAATAATATGAATTCATTATATTTCGTGGTTTCTCGTCAGCTGCTTACAACCAAATATGTATTAGAATTTTAGCATTGAGATAATAAATAGTGTGGAACAATTGACATAAATGAATGTAAAGGATTGAAATGACAAAATTATCACACATTTTATCTTATCTATCTCTGAACTCCACTCAACTTTACACCACCCACCCTTCTAACACCTAATAACCTCTGACCTTTTCTAGCACATATATATAGTTATCATTGATACCCTTTTGTCATTCCAATCCTTTACATTCACTTATGTCAATTGTTCCATATGATTTATTATCTTAATGCTAAAATGCTAATACATATTTGGTTGTAAGCAGCTGACAAGAAACCACG
>NC_031502.1:50256703-50281289 GCF_000237925.1 Schistosoma mansoni
TGCTAACCCACTGTCTTAAATAGATGTTATTTTGGGGTGCTGGAGTTGATATGATTTCGGCCTTACCCGTTCGCACACATTCCATGTTCACCGTTAGTTATAGAAAACTGTGATCGTGTTGACAAACCGTGTGCGAAACATGTCAATGTTTTCTGTGTGATATGTTTGTGAAGGCCTTAAGTGTTGTTGTGATGTGTTTTTTAATAGTGATTCGAATGGTTTTGACTTGTTGTTGTTGTATGTGTGTGTGATTGTCTGTATTTTGGACCTTATATAATGAGATTTGCTGTCGATTGGTTCGATTGATGGGTTGAATATTAGGTTGGTTGATTGATAGATTGAGGGTTTGAAGATTGTTTGATATATGATGTTGTTGTTGTTGATATTCTTATGGCGATGATATTGCTGAATGGATGTAAGAGTATAAAGTTTATTTGTTGTTGTAAATGTAGGTAAACGGTTTTGTTGTGTTCTGGATGGTGTTTCGTAAGTATGAATGTGTGGGTCAATTGATGCTCTCGATTATGGATTACTTATTTTCTGTTTGTACGAATTTTATTCACCTTCAATTATTTAACGGAGTAGTTTCCATGTTCATCGTGTTGTGATATTACTGTTTTTGGTTCATAGTGTTTCAATGTTGATGTTAGTTCCTTGGTGTTTTTTTTCTTCCTTTTTTTATCAATGTTTTTTGTGTTATTTTCGCGCTTTTCTTTGAATGTGTGTATTCGTTTGTCTGTATGTTGTCTGATATTTTTGTGTCTTATCTTTCATATGTTTTATTTTATATTGACTGTTTTTTTGAACTGTTTTTCCTGTTTTTATATTCTGAACATTATTTTTCTGTTTAGCAATAAATTTCGTTCATATTGGTTTTTTGGTATACTATTTTGATTGTTATCGTTAGTGTTACTGTTGTGTTTTATAGTTCTATTGTAATTTATCACTTTTTTTCTTTGGCTTGTTGCTTTGACTTTTTGTTTTCTTGTCTTCCTGTGATTGTTTTTTGTGGTTTTCATTGCTTTCTTTCTTTTAATGTTAGGAAATTGTTCATGCCAATCCTAGATTTCATGGTATTCTTATAGGACGACACGCATCGAATATAACACAGTTTCGCCGCCGTCATAATGTGGAATTGGTGTTCCCAGATCGTTTTGAATCCGATCCAAAATCGGCTTGTGAAATTCGAATTGTTGGTACTAAATCTGCTGTGTCGGAAGCGAAACATGAATTGGAAGGTGTTGTAAAATCTTTGGTAATTATATAGTATTATCGATTTTCTTATGCTTTTATTATGAATATCAATGGTTTTTCTCTAAAAATTATTTTTTCTGCCTTGATAAGTAGTTTTTATTATGAAATAGATTGTGGAGATAAAGTATTTTCTTTTTGTATATTCCTCGTATGTCGGAGAAAATACGATGTGATTGGTCAATGTGTGAACATTTACACACTCAATTGCGTAGATCTTGAAGACTATGTCAGACTTTGACTTCTACTATAGATTTACTTCATGTTGACCGCTTATATTTGATGTCACTGGAATATTTATATCCGAGTTCACATCACCACTTATGATACTCTATTGCCTGATGTCTCGAACAAATGCCGATCTAGTGATCTCGTACCTGGTCTTTTGTCTAATGTATTGCCAAGTATCGTATTGTTTCGCATCTTTTATCCTATATCTCTAATAGGATTGAAGGTCATAATTCTCTGTTATACCACTACTACACTTGATCGTTACAGTTTTGAAATTACTATCATTTGTCTTATTTCAAACCTAGGTTAGTTATCATTGTATTTTTCATTGTAAACTGCATTATCTAAAATCAATTCTACATTAGATACTTTATTTTGCATTGTGAAATTTCCATCAAATTTCTTTAATTGTCATTCATGTGTATGAAAATCTTATCAGCTCTTTTTTCATAATTCCAGTATGGAAGACATTGAATATTGAATAATAGGTACGGTCACACGTTTATCCAATCTCCTCTCTTCGCATAATGATATAATTCCCATGAAGAGTGATGTGTAAGACAGAATTGCATTTTGGCATCTGAATAACTGGTGTTTAATTATTTTTATGGAAAAAAGAGACAGGAGATCCAGTTCTTCCCGGGAAAAGCAAAATCAATTACCGGCTGTATACGGCATCGACCTCATGACTTCCGAAGGAACTCGGCTTTCATCATGAGACGTCATAACTTTTCCTTCAACTCCCAGGGCAGAATTTAAATGGTTTGAATAATTTTTTCTGGTTAGCGTTCTTTAGCGAGTTATTTTTCCTACGTGATGGGGTCGCTAACCTTATGCTCAACCCTTCTCCTTTATCCGTTCTTGGGACCGGCAATAGTCCTAGGAGGAGCTACAGGCGCTGTTAGATAACATCATTTACCAGGTAAAAATTGGTGTACTTGACTTTGAGTCACAATCGAAGTGTAAGAGCTATTGAGACTTATCAGTTGTCCAAAACGCGGTAAGTGAAATAAAGTTCGGATCTGAGACTTATTGTTTAGAAATCGAATCCCTTAAATAATTAGCTACCGCTTCATGCAAAGCAGTCAATGCTCACGGGCATGTTCAAACACGTTTAGTGTGAAACGAAACTTTTTAGATTATATCATTATGTGCTATTTCATTTCCTCATCTCTCATTTATTTCGTTTCTTTTTGTAGGAAGACGAAGTGGAAAAATCAATTCCAGTTGATCCATCTATATTGAAAGGAATTAACCAGTATCGTCGCAATTTCCCGAATCCCGATTTAGAAACTGTCCGTGTAATAATGCCCCGTTACAATAATCATGTACAATCCAATCCAGAAAATTCAACTGAACATTCCACTGAGCCTTTGTATATTAAATTAATTGGCTCTAAAGCATGTGTTGAAGTATGTTTGGGTGTGTTTTCTTTAAATAAATATTATTTTTATGTATCACACTGCACAACTCTTTTTTAGTTCATATATTGTAGATCTTTTCTCAACAACAGTCATTTACAACAAATCTTTGATATTCAAACATTCTGTACAGTTCACAACTAGTTATATGTTTGCTTTTATATTCATTATTTTTTGCAGTTTATATTACGAACTGATCTTGATTATACCACCATTAAAATCCTGGAAACACTGGATGGACGTCTCGTCCTTGTGTAAGACAGGCCCCGGTACGGATGATATTGAGCATAGTCCCCTTCTCTCGAAATGTCCTCATATGGCCACACGTATATAGCCACTGTCAGGGAAGTCATACAGAATGCCTTCTCGCGGCGGGGGTATTGTTTACGAAAACGAGAGGACGAAAAATGAATGTTCGGCGCTTTAACCGGGTTGGTGGATACGGAGGAACAACCCAGGAGAGTTGAAGCACTGAATCAAACCAATAGGCTCCATGACTTATGAACCAATTGTTGGTCACCGGCTACCATGGAACTGCATCTCCTAACATTGCTCCACTGTCTTATAGATTAGAATTATTGGTCAAAGCTTGGGGAACGGCTTTCTTGGGAAACTACCTGTTTCTTTTTTAGCACCCAAGCAGTATCTCAGCCCACACACAAATTAGTGCTTTATTTGGCGCATATATGTTTTGGTACTTCTTTGTACGGATGTTTATGCGTTTATATAAATATATAAAATTTTATATATATATATATATATATACATAATTTTTGACTGTGAGTAAATTCATTTAGTTAGTTTTACAACAGTACCATCTCTTTCACCGTAATCAATTGGGGTAATTACATTAATTCATCAGAGCACATCCGCGACGTTGACATAAGAAATCAAGCCCAGAACCTTCCGTCTCACGGGCAAACGCTCAACTTTAATTTTTGTCCCATCAGCCGAATAAACAAGTAAGGAGTAGGAGGGGAATTGAAGGATAGTGCAGTAAATTGTCGTTTACTTGCAATTAAATTTAATAAGAGACAGGTCAATTAGGAGTTATTCTTTTTATCTTTGGTATCGATTCCTCTAAGTGACCCTTTATTTTTGACACTAATAAATTATTTTTAAGCTACGTTGGCTGTCTTAAGGATTTTTGCTAGTTTTCACTTATTAACTTGACAACAAAAGCTCAGTAACACGAATCAACACACTTTAATGAGTTCTGTTAATAGATACATGCAGACATATAATTAACTCGATAGTTAACACGCTTACCCAGGTAGATATTCGTGTACTTGATTTTGAGCTGCTATGATACCAGTTAGTTGCCCAAACCTGCGACTTTGTGACCGAACGTCAAATGCATTAATCCATTCAATGTACCAGAAACCAACTTTAGAGTAAAGCTTCGATTGTATTACCACCTTGTAATCTGTTGAAGATTTAGTATTTAAAGAATTATCGGAGGCGTCCGATGCTTGGACTTAACATACTTCATATTCCATTTGTTATGCCCCTAACATTACTCTGACATTTGTCTGGATAATTATATTTCACCATGTTGATATGGAGTCGCATACATCGCCCCATATATCTCAGGTCCAACGTTTCTTATGATTGATTAACTGTTATATGTATCAACTCTTGTCAAAATAAATGTAAAAATAAATATATATTTATGAATATTTTCTTTTCTAATTAATAAAATAAAAGACTGCGGCTCAAGTTTTGCAACAAATTATCAAAGATATGCAAGAACAAGTAGTTCAAGAATTTCCTTTCACTGATCCTAATCATATTTCTGTGTTGGAACGCAATCGTTCACATCTACCGGAACTCGAACGATTATATAGAGTGCAGATTAGATTTAGTCGTTCATTTGATAATTCTGACTTCGATAATTTATCAACATTTGATGAAAGACCAGTTAATCAATCAGGTAAATGTTTATAATTTGTAATTTTGTTCTAATTCGTTTTTCTTTTTTTCCTAAATGAAACAACCCTCTATGAGTAATAATGGTAATAGTAATAATGATAATAATAACCCATAGATCTTTCACCGACTTGTCTTCTCTGTGTCAATATAACCATTTGATTACTAAAAAAAAAATACTAGGTTCAATATTAGTTAAATTTTACATAAGTTGGTCACTAAGTAGTGACCATTGTCGTGTTTGTCTAGTCCTTAGTGTTGATTGAGTTGCGACCGGATCAATAGAATTCAATTAGCACTGAGGAAAAGGGGAAGCATAACATTGACCACTACTTGATGGTCATTCACTTGTGAATTCCTCAATTCTACAGAAGTTCAGTCTGTCTGAAAAGCCCAGAGGGTTATATCTCAGAACGTAGGACTAGATGACTCGGGTTGTTTGAAGTGTTCTACCCACCTGTTCTGTTGTTCTTCAATGCCGGTGATGACCTTGCCTTTCTTGCTTTTCACTGGTCGTTCTGGTTTATGATAATTTCCAGCGAGTTTCTTTGTTGTATCGTACAATGGTCTCATGTTTCCTTCTGTTGTAGCCTTTTCCGCTGTCATTGCTAGATCTACCACATATTTACGTTTGTCGGCTCTGATGCTCCTCTTCACTTGCTTGTTTACTTCTGTGTATTCGGCTTGTGCCTTTGCTTTCTCTGCTCTTGTTCGGCTGATATTGATTACTGCTTTCTGGTTCCTATTCTATGCATCACATGAACATAGTTGTTTTAGGCTGTATCTCAGTGTCTAAAGGTTCCGATTTTCAGTTATTTAATCTTAGGTTCGAGCCCTACTCTACCTTAGACACTCTTGTCACTTGGGCATTATCTGTACATTGGTTGGGGAGTTGATAATAATATTAGTGATAAATTAATAAAGTACGTTATATTTTTTGGTTTTATGCCAAATTTTCACACTATTATACACTAATCGACCATCAAGTACAGTAATTGATTGTTCTCATTCTGATTACATTTTCTTTCTTTATTTGATTCTTTTATCAGAGTTTCACCCTGTTTCTGGCATTCTTGTGATAACAGGCGTACAAGAACGTATTAATCAGGTATTTGAAGAAGGCATAAAGCCTCTTCTACCTATTGAAGAAACATTCCCAGTTCCTCAGGAATTTCATCGTAATTTAATAGTTACTTCATCAGATACAACAACACGTGAACAGTCACGTCGTTCATTGCGTGGCAATAATAGTAGTAATAGTAATAAACGGAATAATAATGTGCCTGACCAAGTGACAAATATAACTGCAGAAACCTTATCTAAAGCCATGGAAATCAGGCAAAAACATTCTGTATGTATAATCTTTTATTATATCTTAAGTGTGTAATTTATTTGCATTAATGGATTACTGAATGGTTCATCAATATCATATTTGCTTAGTCTTTGTTATTTCTGTTTTGTCTCTCTTAATGTACGTGTCGACACTTTATGTCCACAATTTTACTGCTTTTATTTGACCATCGGGATCCACTGCAATTCTCATGAGGTAAAGTGAAAACACAAAAGATTGGTGTAATGGGAACTTATTAATTCTTTAAAATCATATCGCTATTCAACCAAAATGCAATCATTTCTATACTAATGTTTACACACACTTTTAATAATATCACATATAATGGGAAATACATAGACTTACTGTTAAAAAAAATCATACTTAATGAATATGGAGAATATAGTTGTCACACTGAACGGAAGTTTAGACTTATTGTATTGAACGAAGTTCACACTGAATTCATACAAGAAATATTAACCTCAAAAACGTCACATTGAACAAAGTTCATAAAGAATTTGTGTAAAAAGTATAGATTAAAATAATGTAATCGTTTTGTTCTGTCATATCAGTCTTCGATGTTGATTGTATTCTATCGATCAAGTTGATCTGTGGTTGTTAGTCAAATTGACTTGATACTATATTCAGCATTTTTTTAGTAGGAAGATCTGAACCTAGGTCAGCTGCAATACGAATAACTTGATGGTTGTGACAATGAGTGTTTGAATATCACAAGATGTCTTCGTTTCCTCAAGATTTCAGGTACTATTCACTCTCGTGTGTGTTAACTAACACAAATCTTAGATTCAGGGTTTCCTGTTGATCTTTTCCAACTATCTGACATATGACTCATTCTAACGTAATGTGCATTCTTTTATGATAGTACTGATAAAATGTCTGAGGTTATCGGCCTGATAAATTGTTGGGTGATCAAATGACTGGTTTTTGAGTAATCATTGAGAAACAGAACCAGTGCCCAACTGAATGAACACTCTACGGATGATTTAAATTTTTGTACACAAAATATTTAGTCAAAGTGGTGTGACTATTTACATTATTTACTTTATCAGGTCAAGTAAACAGTTGAATAAATAGTTCGAATATGAAGATCTTGAACTAATCATTTGTAGTTCTGCTTGTCATATCATATAATGTAAATGAAGTACACTATTGAATGAATGTGATCAAATACTTCCATTCAAATTGGTCGAAAAAAATTGTAATTAGGTGTCAGACGATTTTCATCTTTGTTCAAATGAGTCATTTTAATCAGCTTGCTTATTGTAAGTTTTATAGTGGAATTGTGAATGGATTTACAATTGGATATCATCATAGGAAACTACTTATACACATTGTTAGTAGTATCAACGAGCATTGATTCTAGTCTGTAGATAATTCTCATTATCAACTTATACTATGTAATCTATTTAATGCTGAAGAAATTTTAATAAGGGAGTTGTAGGTAATTTGAAAGAATATTTTCCAATAAATTATGATGAAAATTGTATCGGTTTAATGTAAACGGGTAGATATTCTCCATGGTCGTCTTCTTTATACGTTCTAATATTAACATATTCAAACAAATAATTACTATCTATATATTCAGTTATCTTAATGTTTTTATTTTCTTATAGGTTAATATACGTTTGCCACCTCAACATGCTTCTGGTTCCGACTACATTTTTTTACGTGGTACACCAGCGAATATAGAAGCAGCTAAAGTTGATCTAGCTGAATGGTTACAACAATGTGAGCTAATGAAAGCGGATAAAATTGCACGAAGTTATGAAGCAGTTGTAGAATTTCCCTATAGATTCTTATCAAGTATTCTTAGCATGAGAGCTGATATCTGCTCTAAACATGATGTTGGCATTCGTGTGGACACTGGTGGTAGTAGTAGTACTACTACTACTACTAGTAATAATAATAAGAGTTCAGTAGTTTTAAAACCGTCAACACCATCATTGTCGTCAATGCCAGAAGATTCATCAAATGACAACAATAGTACTGAAATCAGTGATGATATTACTTTCTGTGGTATTTCGAAGCCTATAGTAGAAGACAGTAGCAATAATGATAATAACAATAATGAAAATGAAGAATTATCATCGACAGGATTGCCTAAAGAGAAACAAGCAAAAATTATTCTACGTGGTTATCAGGAACATGTATCTGCAGCAAAAATTGAACTCGAGAACACTATTAACAAATTGTTAGCTGAAGTAACTGAGAATTTATTCATTCCTGTAGAGGTAAATATTTGTGTTATAAAAATTTTTTTTGTTGTGATTGCTGTCTGATGTTAGAATATTAGGATTTCTAAGCATAGTATTGTTAAGAAGGGATCAGTTAATTATAAACCTTTATTTGCATGTCCGAATCTCCTAACCCCATTTACACTTTCTTATGGATAGTCTATTGTTAGTAATATCCCTTAGTTTCTTATAAAAAAAATGCAGGGTAACATATTTTCGCTTGTACGTGTAAAGTAATAATAAATAGATGTTGGAAATAAGCAACGAGACATGAATAAGAAGTATGGGAACTGATTAATAACAACCTATTCAGTCAGTTATGATTAATGTTGAACTAGGCACAGATGTTCGTTGGCCCAGGTTGCCATACCGCATTAGCACGATGAGACAAAATTATTCTGTTGTATTTTAAAAGAGATTGGAATATTGTGGTAAAGATGACAATAAAAAACTCAGCAGTAAAATTATGGTTCGATAAGACACAGTGGGAAAGTTCAACGCGTTATTGGAGTTCGAAATCGAGAGGAAGATCTACGCGTCTACACCATTGTGAAGTAAAAACACAAAAGTGTGGTACAAGTGAAGATGTATTCACTGAAAAACACAACAACCCTAGCCGAAAATTCACTCATTTATGTATTGATTTTTAAATACACTTGATTATTAATTAGAAAATGTCACATTTATGCAAAATGCCAGAATTAGAAAAAAGTCACATTCTGTTTATTGTGCTTAGCATAGTTCATGTTAATTTTATACAAAAACTATCATACTAGCTAGAATTCACACTGAAAATAAAGCAGTTATCACATCGAACTTAAGTTCACACTTATCATATTGAACAAAGTTTATACTGAATTGATTCAAAAATTATTGACGTTAATGATATCATCTTTTTATCGTGTCATATCTACTACTCAGTCTAACAGTCAATATATGCATGGACTAATAACTTGTCTAAGTTTAGGCATCCCTAACTCTCTTTGAACCTACTTCTACATCAGCAGACGTCGTCTGTCGAGGTAGACAGTGACTAGGCCTACGTAACACATGTTCTAACCACCTCAGTTGATGCAGATTCATCAACTCGTCAACTGATTTATCACCTTTTACTAGTACCCTGCACCTAAAATCAACATTACTCACTTCAAAGACACCTGTAATCGAAAACCTGTCACTTACGTATGACTTCTACTTTCAAAGATAATGTTTCATGCGGTCGAATCCCCCAGGCGGCACCAGTTCCTTCAAGATTACAGGTGTCAAATAACATTAAAATCCTAGGTTTAAGGTTCCTTGTCGACTACCTTCAACTACCTAATATTATAAATCTGCAATGTTACAAAGTAGAGTTTTGTTTGCGTATATTCTTTCCTTTTTATTTATTTTTAACATTTAGACACATGCTCGACTAATCGGTGCTAGAGGTAATGCTATTCAAAAAGTCATGCGAGACTACAACGTACGCATTGAATTCCCTAGTAAACGAAATATCAATAGCGCCAATGAAGATGGTAATACTGTATTAGTAACAGGTGCACCAGAAAATGTTGATCAGGCATGTGATTATTTGATTTCTAAAGCAAATGAATTTGTAAGTCTAATTTTTCTGTGTTTTTTTTATTCATGTCAATGTGTGTCATTTTGCCGAATTAAAAATTAATATCGATTTTTTTTTGCTTTTTTTAATTCTGTAATAATGAAAGGAAATTTTCCGATAAATAACGTAAAAGAATGACACTGATCCGCTAATACCCATTTTGTGTAGTGTAGTTATATTATATTAATATAAGAATATGTTGAATAGTGTTTGTTTGTTTTTCAATTTTCCTTGGATTTCAATCATATGCAACGTAGAATTTGGCACGTTCAAGTAGCCAAACTATGTTCGTAGAGCGAGATGTAATTATCTAGACAAATCTCAGTTTGGTGGAAGTAATAACAGTATCACTAGTGGTAGACAAGGTTAGATAATAATAAGAAGAATGGTATAAGAAGATTTAACTATCCATAATCTAGGCAAAGACATACACTTTTTCTGTGCGCATATGATATATGTATGGGTACCCGGGCAGTATCATAGCCCTCACACAATTAAAATGAAATAACAATTTTTTTGTGTGGCGCATATATATCTAATGCCCCCTTGTACCAATATTTATGTGTTCAAATAAATAATATATATGATCATTATTGGTCTTATGTTAATGGGTCTCTCACTTTCTTCGAAGGAGGGTTATTGTATTTGTGTATGAGGGCTTTCTTGGCTTTATGTTTCATCCGTAGAATTCATGAATTTCTCCTTATCCCCCTCTCCCTCTTGTTTAAATGTAACGTTTTCTGGTTAGGTTATGTAATAACATTTGTATTCTGTCTTGTTTTTTAATTACTTTTGAATGAACTTCCATTTTTATATTCATCATTAGTAACTAACGACATTCATTTATTTTCTATTTTGTGGAAAGCAACTTTTTTACTTGGCTTTGGCAGTCATTCATATATTTTTCTTGACCAGTTTGATATACGATGTGCTTAGTTAGTTTTATTCTTTTAGAATTCATTTTCGGTATAAATAAGCAAATTTTGTTACTAAGTGTGGTTTTGTGAAAATTTTATGCCCCTCAAAGATAGTTCTCATCAATAACTATCAAATATCAATAAGGAATAATTAGTGAACATAACAAACGTATCATCATAGTCTCTGGGACTTCTACACCACACATCGACCTCTACACGTGAGATCACAGTAGTAATCTTCAATTGCCATGTCACACTCGGTGGACTAGTTACGTTATTGTAGTGGAACCCAAATGGCTTCACCTTTTACAGTTTCATTATTTCTGTGATATACCACGATTTCCACTCAATATCATAAGGAATGCATAATTATCTAGTTATCCAATGACTTGATCATCTATAAAATCATGGCTTCTCATCAGAACATCGAAAAATCTATCTATAAGCAAATACTGTAAGTTTTTTCTAGGATTAATGGATAATGTCCTGAACTACTACTTACTACCTGAGCTTTTTCTCAACAGTACTATAGGTAATGTCAGTTTTTTGTGCGATAAATATTACATTCAAATTATTGTTTACTGAGATGAAGTTATCTAATATTTTGTTTTTAGTACATACTATGATTGGATTTTCTATTTACTTATTCGCTCTCTTTCTGTTTGCATTTTCATAACGAATAAAGATTGCGCAAAGTGGATTGTCCAATACTAGGCAACGATTGTTTGAAGAAGAAATTTAAACATCCATCTATGTTGTTCTATGTGGTTATTGACAGCAATCTATGCTGTTATTTTTCGTTTGTATACCCTGGACACAAAGTTGGATACATTCATCGTTATTGTTGGTTATCATCACACCATCTTTTGTCTACACTCAATAAAGAAATTGACTTCCTTGGACAGAAATCACTAAATCACAAAAAAGTGTATTGTGTGCCTTAATCTTCTGATTTTTTTTATTGATGACATAAACCATTTATTTTCATTTTATATATATTTATCTATTTGTGTGTCTGTTTGTTAGTCTTCTTATCTTCAGCACTATCTCTCTTTCCTCCCTTTTTTTATTTGATTAAAGCTGTCCATTTTTTCCCCACTATTCCCTCTATGTAATTGATCATTACACACATGAATAAGGTTTTGTTATTGCATGGACGATATTGTTATGTTCTCATCCATCATTCATCTGATTGCATATATGGATGATGAAATTACAAACTGCAATGAAAATAAACAAACAAATATCTTTCTTTACTCTCTGTGTGTTTATTTACTTTTATTTCTCTATTCATTTATTATTAATCTATAAAATTACATGACTAACTGGTCGACTGGTAGTAAACCTGTACTAGAAAATTCACGCATGAATTTCTGTGAAGACAATGCTATATTTTGTTCCGTTATGATTGTCGATGTTTATTCTTTTCTGTACTATTTTGGTTTACATTTATAATACTACCCTCTCTCTCTCTCTCTGATAAACACATTTTTCTTTCGAATTCCAATTAAAACAAAACAGAAAAAAATATTCATTAAAAAGAAAATGGTAACAAGGAATAAAACAAAACACTTTGGATGGTTTTCTTTCTTTTCGAACAACAATGACAAAATGACAGCAAGTGAAAGGTGTCTCATGTTATTTGATTGCCTTTTTTCTTTAATAAATTTCTGTAGTGTACTTTTTGACTTCTAATATACATACTTATACGCTTATTGTTTTGACACAAAGTGTATGCTATTTATACGAACAGATATAAGTAGGATGTATCAAGAATTGGCAATAGGATTCTTACTGACAACGTTTGAATTAATTCCAAATTGTGACTGATTCTATACTGTTGTTTGTCACTGACTAACTACTACTACTGCTGCTGCAACTTACTGGTAATAAAATAGATGAACCTTCCAACTGTAAAACAAGATGAAGGAATTGTTGGTTAACTAGAGCTTTTGTCAGAAATAATGAAGTTAGTTAATTCAAAGGAACTTGAATTAGTACAAAGGTGGTAATGATAATAAAATATATTTTTCCGCATAGAAAGTTGATTAGTTGTTTATTATCATGTCATGTGTGTTAAGAGCTGTAATGATTGATTTCTATAGATTAAATGACAGTCACTATGGTATGTTTACAACTAATTGATCACTGAGCATCGACCTATAGCATGGATTTCAAGTCTTCCTTAATGCTGATTGAATTCTATTGATCAAGTTACGATGTAGTTACTAGTCTAAGTGACTCTACACGCACTATATTGAAATGTTGGGGGAACTTGGTATTCATGATACTCGTCAATCAATGCTCAGTGACTAATCAATTGTAAGTATATCTCAGTCTTACAAGAAGTAGTCGTGATCAGTATAGCTCAGTGGTGACGTAATCGACCGTGAAGCATGGTGGCGAGGGGTGGAACTCGTCATGAAGCACTAGCCCTTCAAAATTGCAGGCATACTGTTATATCCTAGTGAATATTAAATTACGGGTAACTTCCGAGGACTATCAATAGACTAATATATTCTTAATGTATATCTACTCAGTAACTAGATTATGTATATCTATATTTCTCTCACTATAAGCTTCATTTTGACCTATAGATTACTATTATACTATTTACTGTTCTTGAATCAACTCAGTTTATTAATTACCGTCTCCCACGATCACAGCCACATTTGGCTTGATCTTGTACAAATGTTATTTTCTATTTGATGGTGTGATGTGGTCTGTTTTGTCCAGTATGTAAACCAAGTATGCTTGGAATAAATGATTCGCATAGCAGAAGCTGGTATTGGTGTTCTGGACGGTCCCCGGTTAATTAGCCCCCAGATGCCCTGGTATGACCGCCTTCTCGTGCCACGGGTGTTATTTACGGAATTGAGAGGACGAAAAGCGAATGTCTGGCGCTTTAACCGGGTCGGTGGACACTGCGAGTCCATCTAGGGGAGTTGGAAAATCCTGATTTCAAGCCAATGGTGCACATGGACTCCAGTACCCCGAGGGAACAAATGGCGTATGAATCAATCGTTGATCACCGGTTACCATGGGAATGCCTCTCCTTACGATGCTCCACTGCCTTGTGGATCAGATGTTTAGGTCAAAGGCTCCGGGTGTGGCCTCCTAAGTAAGCCACTGTTTCAGTTGGGGCACTTGGGCAGTATCACAGCCCTCACACAAATCAAATGAGATTTGTGTGGCGCATATGTTTCTGGTGTCTCTTTGTACCAATATTTATGTATTCAAATAAAAAAATCTGAACGGGCTAGGCGGACAAGGGACCAATAAGGACGCTAGACTGCTCATACCTATCAAAAGTCATTGATTGGGCACAGTGTTAAGATTATACAAGTCGTATTCCGATTGGTGGATAAATCACGTGATCGAAAGCCGAACATAAGACCACGACAAATTGACATACGGCCTTGTTCTTTTTTCAAAATTCATAAGCAGTTGATTCTAGATATATTGCAAAGTAATTTTTAGAGCAGTGTTTACTAGAAATGAACGTTTGTGTATGTTAATCACTGAGTAGTGGCCAGTATAACGTTTGTTTAGTTCATAGTACCGACTTAATTCTATTGAGCAATTCGCAATGTGGCCATCAGTCGAGGCAACTTAACATTGTATGGATTATATTTTGATGTTAGGTGACTGGAGTAAGTTGACAGAAAACTCCGAACCCAGATTTCATGTTGGACGGAATCTTAGCAAGGTGTATATATATATATATATATATATATATATATATATATATAAATTGTTGGACATTTGACATTGATAATGTAGTTTCAATGAATTAACCGAGGGAAAAGTTTGTAGCTTAGATTCCATATCGTTTACTGATGTGTTATGGCAAGTCAGTTGTCTATGTCTATCATTTTGACCAGTGTAACAAACAAATCTCCGAAGAAATTCTTAATTACTTTAAATATATTATCGATTCCAAAGTTACTTCATTCTGCATACAATTTTTTCGGATTGTAATCATTTGAATAAAATTAAGTAAATAACGTTAGGAATAATAAGAGCATACAATGTGAGAATAGAGAAGTTATATTTAATTTTCTTTGTACAAAAGATTAGGAATAAAAGTTACGATTCCAACTGAAGAAACACAAAAGAAAGACGATTTAGAGTTTTATTTTTCTTATTAGCTATCTTCAAGAAATTTTTCCAGGGCATCATCATCTGTAGGTAGTATAATTATATTTTCATTAGATATTGACAAATTTTTATTGTTTTTTAAGTTTGTACCGAGTATACCTTCCTGCTGTAGGGAAATAGGAAGAAAATTACAAAAAAAATTGAATTACACTACTGAATGTTAAAAGTGTCACTCATTTCTCAAATACGGGTTTATGTAATCGACTTTAATCCACGCTTTTTTGAATGTAAGGTCTAGATTCGATTCGGGTACCTACATTTCGAAAGCGGATAGCCCTAAACATTAAACCACTAATCAAGAAAAGTATAAGATAAAAAAAAATCAGTTAAACATATTTTTATGACGTGGTGATTGACGACTTATTTTAATGATACTATATGCACTTTCAGATTGTTAAGTTAACCACTATTATGATATTAATTAACTGTATCAATCATTCATTGAGTATTAGTGACCGATATCGTGTTATGTTCAGACCTCATTAATGATTAAATTCCGTCAGTGGCTTGAATAATTGCTATTTAGTGATAACTGAAACATAAGGTGATGCGGGATTCGAGGTCTAAGAAGGTATCGGTTCACTCAGTAGTAGTGCATAAGTTAAAACTGTTTCCCTTCGATGATGTAGCTCAGTAAAAAGGTCGTAACGGATTACATCAATGGGTTTCAAATCTTAGTGGAGAGGAAATGATCACATTGATCAGTATGAACGTTAAATAATTCATGGAATGCAAATCATGTACCAAGTTAGCATTAGGTAACACTCTATAATTCTTAATATCAAAGAATATAATACAAGTCATGATAAGGATTAGATGTTTCCTAAAGCTTTATTAAAACATTCTAATAACTATTATTTATTCTCGCTATTACACATTATTAGCTTGATATTTCATGTGAGAAACCTATATATCGTCAGTAAAAATTCACAAGTTACAAAGTGTATCCGTGTATGTGACCAAGATTTTGGTTTTATTTCTTCGTTATAAATTGCACCAAATTTAGAGAATAGAAAAGAAAACTGGAACAATTGAATATTTCCAGCTATCATAAGTATTTGGTCATCGGTTTCAATCTATTAGCAGTTAAGACCACTTAAACAGAAAAATGTTGAGTTTAACTAGTAATCTAATGATCATGACAACAATAATACTACTAGTAATAATAACATATGGAAATAAACTTACTTCGTCTGTGTTCTTATTTTGTCGAGACTCAGATTTTATCAGTTGTCCTAACGAAGAAGAGTAAAAATAAATAAACAGTGTAGGAAAAAGACGAAATTTAACAAAATAAATTTAAAGACAGTAAGATTCAGAAGTGAATAAAATCGGTGACAACTGATAAATAATAATCATCAATTACATGCTTATGTTGGGACTACTGAATGAACAATACTGAGGTCAGATGTAGAGTACTAGGCAAAGATGGTAAACCGTTTGATTTTAATATCGTGAATCTTCAACAACTGAGGTAGTTGCGACATGTATTACGTATTCTCATTCACCGACTAACTTGACGCACGAAGTTTATTGGTATGTGAGTAGGTTGGCAGGAAACTAAAAGCAACCAAATCAAGACGTTGGATCAGATCATGAATTCGCCTTCGTTAATCTGAAGCTTGTTGGTAGGTGCAAAATCAATTATCATGGCCAATGGTTATATATGTTGGGTAATATGACTCAAAATCAGTCATATTAGCGTAGATTTATTCACTCCTTGTTTTACCTTATATCTTGAGTTTCAACTTTATTTTATACAATCTATTTAGTGAATTCATTCTGCCTTTTCGAATGGTGTCTTTTTTACAGCCGCCTATACTAGTTCGAGTAATAGTGATGTTAGACGCAGGGTATGAGGAAATGATGGTAAACAAGTTGATGAGGTTGTGAATCATCATCGACTGAAATGGTTGGGCCACGTGTTACGTATGTCTGAACACCGATTACCACGACCGATATTGCTGACTGGTGTTAGGGATGGTTAGAAGAAAGTTAGGGGTGGCCAAATTAAAACGTGGTATCAGTCCACAAAGTCGCTAGCTTCTGGTCTGAGCCATGTTGGTAGATGCAGACTAATTGGTTGGAGTCCACATGACCATCGTAAACAATGGTTGGAGACTATGAGTGACATAGCTCAGAATGGATCACATTGACGTAGGTGTATGCACTCGTTGTCTTCCCTTAAACTGTGAGACTAAAATTGCTTTATATCTTTCTATATTTGAATTCATAAGCCAATTGAAGATAGACAACCATGGAAAACTTGGAAGCACTGGAAGGCCGTTTCGTCCCATCGTGGGACTCCAAAGCAGTGCACATCCACGATTCCGCCTTGCGAGATCCGAACCCAGGACCTATCAGTCTCGTGCGCGATCGCTTAACCTCTAGATCACTGAGCCAGCATTTAATGGTGCTTTCAGGTTTTCCATGGTGGTCTAGCTTCAATGGACTCATGAATTAAACTATAAAATTACTAAAATCTCCACAAAACCCCTTCTGATTATAACTTTCTACCAACTAATTTGTAATCACCGATACATATACATAATTATCGTCAAATAACATATATATATACACAAAGGTAATTCGATTTGAAAAAGGTAAGGAGATATAATAAGAAAATAAGAAGTGTAAGTTACGAATATATAAAACTGACCAGAATTTGCCATCGTGCCATCTATAGTTTTCAATGCGGACCTCTTGAACTGATTTGAATAGTCCAAATTAACTTTTTTCCCATGAGAGTAACACTGTGTAATCGACAATTTGAAGAATGATGTCGACAAAAAAAGAGAGTTAAAAAAATGACTTGACCAGAGTTAATATGAGTGAGGAAAGTAGGGAAAATACATGGAAACATTTTATTTTTCTTTAAATAGATTATTATATTAATTTAATCACAAAAAAGAGATAAACGGTGATGTAAATATTATGATAGCTAAGAATAGAAACGACGAAGGTTAAGTGTGGACGAAACTACCTGCGTGATAGAGGTTTCATAAAAATTACATATACTCCTTGTTGACAAATCCTAATTAGTGTGGAGTTTAGATCAAAGATGTTCTTTCTAAAGGTTACTTCTACCGTTTTAACATCAAAACATGATGTATGCAATGTCTAACCGTATTGCTACATTGTAACTCGATCGTTATAATTTAATACAATTATTAAGGAGCAGTGATAATATAATACTGGCTATCTAAAATAGTGGCCAGTTAGTGTAACTGCCTGCTCAGCTAAATGATTGGTTGACCGACTGACTGATTCATTCATCATAGAATTCAGTAAAATAAAAGTTGCATCTCTTCATATGTCGTCACGCATTGTATCATCACACAGAGAGGATAATAAACCAAGTAATATTCTATTAATTCAAAGTTTAATTAGGTAAAAGTAATATCAGTACAATCGAATGGAAGTTGAAAATGTGTATGCAGTGAAAATATCAATTGAATGGGCTTCACTGAAACAAATGACTAAACAATGTGATGACAGTTAGCAGAACAGATCATCGAGCAATCAAACGCTAAACAATAACTGAAAGTGATTCAGTTCTAATTATTTAATGAGAGTAGAAGTGGTGCTTCAGTGTTAAGGCATGTGACTTTCAATCATCACGTTGAGGGTTTGAACCTCGTTCCACCTGTTTCGGACTGTGTAACCAAGTAGTTCAACAGCTTTCACACTGAGAGTTTGTTTCGAAGTCGAGTACACTAATTTGCACATTATTTAGCTCTTTCGATACAGAATTATATCCATGAATTAATCTAACTTTACACATAGTATTTCACTGTGTCTATCGATGATAATCAATCTGTAGTGTAAGCATGATATTAATCAATATCATTCTGTCTATTTTGTTAGCACTAATTGGAATGCATTAATTTAGTCTAAAATTTAAAAAAAAATGGTTGCTAAGCCAAACGTTGAATATATGAAGGAGATAGTCAGAAAACTTTCACTATAAAACACCCTTTTCGTACTTGTTCTAAGCGTAAATTCAACTGTAATTCATCCATTATTTCATGGGATAAATTTTCGTTATTTTTGAAATGTAAATTATCATCAGTAATATTCAAAACATTGTCATTATCACTATTCGGAGTAACTGTTGCATACGATTCCGTAGGTGATCCTGAATGATTATTAGTAGTAATATTGGTGGTATTGTTATTAAGATAATATATTTCATTATCAGCAGGATCAATTTCTTCACTGAATGCTATCACCATTGGATTCTGGTTCAACCTTGAGACAAAAATAATACGTATGTATATACCAATAAGTTATACAGAATGAACAACTGGTAAATTTTCGGAAACAAATAAAAAGTAGCTCGTAATTTGATTAGTACATCTTTTAATACTTAACAGTAAAACTGGGTTGTTTGCTTTTTTCTTCCTAATCATTGGTTAATTATTTGTTCTTTTTATGGATATATAGAGACAAGCATCATCAACATTGAGAGTAGAACAGATGTGCGATGGCCCAAGTTGCTATATCACTGAATTGGCACAACAAGATGAATATCATAAAAGTGATTGAAATCATGTATTGGCAATGATAAGAAAAACTAAACCTTTGGGATATGGTTTGAAAAGACAGGGTAGAAAGGTATTTATCAAAGGTTTACTGGAATTCGAGATAGACAGGAAACCACATTTGTGCCATTGTGAACAAGTCTGAGCCATATCATACGAATTTTCCAACCGCTGCTAGCCGTTCAACAGAAGTCATATCAATTTAAGGCTAACCGTTTAAAGATAACCAGGGGAAGAATAGCGAAGTTTTCAGCTTACCGATACCAGTCAATAAGAAATTTTTTAAACCTTAAGGAGATGATGGATGAAAATTTAGATTCATCAGACTTATACAATCACATAAGTTGAAATAAGCTAGTTGATCGGAAGTAAATCACTTTACTTATTGGTCGTAAATGAGTATGATGATAAGTACTTACAGAAAAATGGGTCGAAAATTTTGATGTTTAATTCTTGTTCCTTTGCTGTTATCTGGTACTTGCTAGAACATTTTACATGTCCTGATGATAGTTTTATTAATTTTATAAGCAAGTTATTAGTTCGTTCGATTTAACAGTTATTTATGTTTCCGAATAACTACCTATACAGGTGATCAATGTTGATTGGAAGACGTCCAGAAGTAATGGTCACATGTTCTATGGTCGAATGTTATTCAGTACTAAATCAATCGGAGTAGTATATGTGCATTCATTCCTTGTTTTCTACTGAGTCATAAGTTAAGCATCATCTCACACTTGATATTCTTCGATTTTATTTATTACTTTCCAAATATATTTCAATGAACAGTTGTTTCGCCCTAGTATGTTAATCCACAGCAGTGTATATAATCCCACTGAGGATGGAACTCAGAACCTTCAGACCTCGTGCTGCGCGCCTAACCTTCAAACCAATAGTTTACATTTCTAACTTTAATCAGTCCGCGATGCTGTACAACTGTCATCATGGTACGTTGTTTTCACACATAATATTCAAAGTTTATACAGGGTGACAAGCAGAAAGTGACCACAGGGAGAGACGGTAAAAGGTGACATTATTAGACAATATTCCCTTGTCCAAGGAAACCAATATTTATCTGTAGAATTATATATATATCAAAGTAGGTGAGTGGGGGGGGGGTAAGATTCATGACTTAGTCGCTCAAAGTAGAATGATGTAACCCCTCAGGTTCCGTTGATGTAAATCTTTTGTCAATGTTAATCGGGAACTACATCTATTATTTATATTGCCAATATTATTATTATCATAACAGCGAGGACAATAAGTTAAGTGTAAATGTTAACATTCATTATTATCGTTATTTCTCTTTCTTTCTTTAGTAGAGAAAAGGAAGGGAGAAATAAAGAAATAAACTTACTCTTCATTGATTTCATTAGTTTTAATAATATTATATTCGTCTCTTTTCATATGAAAATTATTCTGGTTATCATCAAAATTGTTTTGATTATTCATATTGGATGGGTTGAAAGAGATTACTGTTGTCTTATTTGATTCAGTTAATTTGATCGGAAAGTTTGCAACTAAAAAAACAAAATAAATAACAACATTCACCTAGTATTGTTTGTTTGCACAAGCAAGTGGCTATCAGGACTCAGTAGCTGAGTGGATAACGCGATGGTGTTTGAAGCGAAAGGTACTGGGTTCGAGTCCCACAGTGAACATTAACTCTGAGATTCAGGTACATCCAGCTGACGAGTCCCAAATAGGACAAAACGCGCGTTCTCAATTCCACTGCTAGCCACTATCCATCTTTGCTTACAAACAAAAACATTGTTTTCATCAATAAGAAAAAAAACAGAACGTTTTTTAAAATATATTTTAAAAAGTTTATGGTTTAGTGGAGTTGACCTTGTGAAATCTTTGAAAAAATATAAGATTTTGTAGATAATACTACTACAATTGAACACTTCAGTAATATGTATCAGGATAAAAGGTTGTAAACAATATAATAAGTTTAAAAATTCATTATACTTACTACATTCAGATTTTACTATTACTAATAATGATATCAACATTACACTTGTTGTAAAATTTAATCAACTCAGTAGCTATTAGGATAAAGTGTTAGGTGTTTAAAGTGAAAAATAACGGATTCGAGTTACGGTGTGACCATCACAACACTGAAAAAGAGGTACATCCAGTTGATGAGTTCCAAATAAAACGAAATACGCATCCCATCATTCACAATCTATCTATTCTATTATAAACAATGTTCAACACTTTTTAATTGGACTCCTGAACATTACTCATTATAGAAATCATTTTAAAATAATAATAAATCTTTCCTAGGTTGACACATTGAACTTTAGGCGGTAGAATAATTAATCCTATTCCTTACTGCTATGAGTTGCATAGATTTATGTGACAGAATGAAACAGTTGTTCAGTATGTTGTCTGACTTTCATACATCATTAAACTGCTATACATGACAAGTTAATAATGTGGCAAATGAATTATCATTTTAAAAATTAAGGATTTCGCTTCACAAACACACTCATTTACTTTCTGAATTGCTTAAATTGGAGATTATTTGTACAAGAATAAGTCTTGGAGTGGTGATTCAGTAGTTATTGTTCGAGTTTCAACTAACAAATCACAGTTTCGAGCCCCACCCCACCGACCTCAGTTCAGATAACTAGAAAGTATCACTAACCTTCACTAGTAGCCAGGTGCACGAATCTATACCCGATAAATGAGTTAATCAATAAAGAATAAGTCACTCAAAGATCATCACAGAAAGTGTATTACTACTGCTCAGTGGTATTTATTGTTAAAAATAATGTCATAAATTGTTTCTTTCATAGAGTTCTGAAGAATACAGGGTGATTAAACACATTCGGTATGTAGGGGCAGTGGCTACTTAGTGGTTGAAGTATTCAAATTTCCGCCACTACGTCCCTGGTTCGAAACCCGCTGTACATACTTCAGTTTCGGCAAGTGGGGGCAGTTTTATTGGTCCTTATTAGTCACTCAGAGTGTGGCTCATAACCAAATATCTAGTAAATAAATTAGTATAAATTTGGTATGTAGGACTAAGTTTATAAAAGAAGTTAAGTCAGTCCACTCAGGTATGAGTAACTGCTTATTTGAGTCGTTATTAGGAGGTATATACTTTCCGAGTTGGAATCTTGATACTGATAGGAATTAGTGGTTGGGAATCCGAGGTGATATAATAGAGAACAGATCATATAACGATGTGAATCTAAATTCGCTTTTTATCTTAGACTCAAGTTTTGAAAACATCTTATAACTCTCATTTTATACATATTCTTTCTTCACCTGAGGATTTCATGTTTTATTGTTCTTGTGTATAGTCTTTTGTGTTTATACTATGTGCGACCGGTGATTTGAATCTAAGCACCTATATACAAATTTCACAATGATATATACTTGTTTTTAAGCAGATTTGAATAGTGTCTGGCAGTGGAATCCAGGATGCACGTTTCGTCCTATTTGGGACTCGTCAGTCGGATGTAGGTCGTAGGTTCCATCCGCAACGGGCTCATGGGCGCGCACCCTGAGGAGTCCCATACTAGGACTAGAAAGTTGTCTAGTAATTCTCGATTTTCGATGATATTCGAAATGACATCAGCCTGTGACGCATGCAACTTATGAATTGGCTTGAATTGAAAATTTTAGGCCGTTGAATTTCCAATTAACTAACCGAATAGTTAACATTTTTATCGCAACGCAATTGAAAAGAAACAAGTAATTTGGAATGACCTATAGGAAGAGTAGGGAATAATCTTAGTGATTACAAAAATTAAAATCCAGTAGAAAAATATGTAACAATACGCATTTATTGGACTATGGCGTCATGAGGGTTAAGATTCTAGTTGAACATACACATAACACTTATTACAAACAAAAAATATCAAAGATAGAAGCAGTAAAGAATTGGGTAGAATAGTTAATATTTTATTTAAAAGACAATATGGGATATAGTACTTTTTTTCTAATCAAAATGTGATTAACTTGCCATTCTCTTTTATCACAGAAAAAGAAGAAGAACACGTTCGTGATGATGACGATTTATCAGTTGTTCTCCTCTGACCAGAATCGATATAACTAAAACTGATAAAATAAAATGATTCCCAATATTTCATGGAAGTGGACACAATAATTAACTATACTAAATTTTTTTTTTAAAACTAATACAAAAAAGACTGAATTCAAACTCTATTGGCTAAACTGTGAAATTCACTTATAATTATCAACCTAGACTAATGTGATAGATCGTATTGACTGGGACTCCCCATTTAAGAGTGGCGTACCACTTAACCCAACTAAGGTTGACGTCTGATGACTTGGTAGATTGATATCATATATCTTACTCTACTTAAGTATATTTATTCTTTCATCATCCGGATCTCATAGCGGCTGGTACGTTATATTATGTTGGTTGTCAGTTATTTTACATGTATAACACATATTTTAGTCTTTTCGGTCAGTGTAGATCTGCACAGTTATTTACTATATAGAACTTTGGATTTAACGTTAGAAGTTGTTCACTTATGAGTTGTACAATGCTGAAGCAGTGCTTAGAAGATATTTGTAATTCAGTCAGTTTATCTTCAAAGATTATGACTCAAAAGCATAAGGAAGATCGGACAGGATTAAGATATAGTATACTCACTGTAGAATATCTAGAGCTTGAATAAGAAAAGGTGTGACTCCTTGATATTTAAAAGAGTCGTGTCTTAACTTCTTTGACAAGTCACAACCAAATAATAAAATCCAACTTAGTATTGTTTGTTTGAATCTTCCCATCGATGTGTTAGGACTGCAACTGGTCAGTCTCTAATTGGCATATGTGCATACTGTGCGTATTGCCTCGATATAGCCTTAATTCACAAGCATGGTAAGCAAAGATGGATAGTGGGTAATAGTGGAATCTCATATGGACGTTTCGTCCTATTTGGGACTCGTCAGCTGGATGTACCTGAACCT
>NC_031502.1:50281489-50296330 GCF_000237925.1 Schistosoma mansoni
TGTTGTGAGATAGGAACTCACTGAAGACATTTGGAGAATGGTTGCTCAACTTCGTGGGTCAGTTGAAGTTAGACATTAACATCGTTGGATGCCAGCTCAGTGTTCTATCGGTTGAGGGATTCGGCTCTAGACTGGTAGGTGCCGGCTTGGAAACTAGTGAGAGATGGTTCGAGACTGGCCTATTGGATTGACTGCTAGCCACTATGCATCTTTGCTTACCAAATAATAAAATGTTCATTTATTCACTATATATGATAGATACCATTGTAACAGACGTGTTGAAATACAAGAAAATTAGTTAAATCTAAGATGGTTAACTTTAATCAGATAAAGAGTTTTAAACAATTATCATAATAACAATAACATTGAATGATTGACAATTAAATATTTATATTAATTAAAATAGTACTAGATATATGTGAAAAGAAAGTGAACTCAGTGTGCCTGTGTTATCTTGTTAACTTTTAGTAACAGTAAAACAAAAGAACAAGAAGAATGTACAATAATTAATTGAACATTAACAATAGTTCAAACTTATTAAGTCATTTACATCCAGTCAATCAGTTAAAATAAAAATAGAGTGTGATAAATATCTTTATCAGTTTCAGTTGTCATACTAGATCAGTAAAATAAATATGAAATTATGAAGACAAATCTTAGAGTAGTAAAGGTAGTAACAGTATTGGTAATAATAGAAAAGATTAGGCATGAAAATATGGTTTGAAGAGGTAGAATGAATTAATGGAACATAAAAGTATATGATGTAAGAGCAGATAGGAAGTGAATACGTCTGAGCCATTTCGACAGCCTTTAAAACATGCCATCTAGTCTTCAACCGTTAGCTAGTCACCAAATACCTTGGTACGGTTGAGGGTAGAGAGAGTCCACTCTCCCTCACAAAATGCTCTGACATGCGTATACAGCCACTGTCAAGGAGGTCCTACGCACTGCCTTCTCGAGGTAGGGGTGTTGTTTACGAAATTGAGAGAACGAAAAGCGAATGTCCGGAGCTTTATCGGGTTGGTGAATATGGAGGATCCAACTACGGGAGTTGGAAATCTTGATTTCAAACCACTGGTGCATAAGATCTCCATGATCCTGAAGAAACAAATGGAGTAGGAACCTATTCTTGATCACCGTCTACCATGGGACTACATCTCTTAACATTGCTCCACTGCCTTATGGATTATACTTCTGGGTCAAGGCTTGGAGAGTGGCCCTCTAGGAAAACCACCTGTTTCGGTTCGGGTGCCCGAGAGATACCACAGACCTCACACAAATCGAACGCTGGTGTGGCGCACATATATTTGGTGCCTCCTTGTACTAATGTTTATATATTTAAATAAATAAAACTGGTTACGATAATCAAGTGGACCCCAACCAGATAGCCTCCAACTATCAACATGGCTCAGACCAACAGTTAATGACTTTATGGACTTATTCCATGTCAAGGTTTGGTCGCCCTTAAAAGACTCAAAGCAGGTTAGGAGAAACTAACGAGTAAACTGGTCTACACATTAGGATCAAGTGAATTCAATTCTATGGTCTAACGATAATTCATTCACCTCTCAAGGCCTGATGGTACTGCTGAGCTCAATTCCTCACAGCGAGTCATGAACTAGTACTGCTAGAGTTTCAAACTAACAATAACACACTTATCTAGTAACATCCCGGTTTTTAACAGTTAATGCGTGATAGAAATTCATCTTCCCAATCTATGCATCAATTAAAGACTAGGAGTAACTTTTATCAACAAAAATAATTACGGAAATATAAACACAGAGTACGATGTTACACCATAGAAAACAATCTAGAATTTAATATAACCGGCTTTTATAAGCAAAATTATAATGAAATATGAATTCATTCGTAAATTAAAAGAAATAGGAAGATTGTAACTCTGGTATTTAGTTGACGTATTTTGTAAAAGAAAAAAAATAGCTTTCGCGCTTCATCAGAGACGATTTCCTGACTATTTAGACAAAATTGAATGGAGAAAGTGAAGTCACATACATACATACATAATACACATATACACAATTTCGAGAGAAAATAAACAAATAAAGGTGAAGTCAAAAAAAAACAGACGAACGGGGTTAAATTTCTTTAATTTGTTTGTATATACACATCAAGTGTTTTTTTACTTTGGTGAAAAATAAAACAACTAATTTTTTTAAGAGAACAACAACAATTAAAAAAAAATTGATTTCATTAAACTTTATTGAAATTGTTCACCTTATTCCTCCCTTTTTTTAAAAAATCTTCAATGTGTTTAATGAAATGTCAATAGTGGAAAAACAAAATACATCAATATATGTACGTATGTGGGTGTGTATGCTCGACACCTAGTATGAATAACAATCTATTAAAATGTAAATGTAAGCGCATATAGTAATAAAAACAGTGCTGTTGACATTGACTATTGTATAGTTTCTCATTCGGTTGGTAAAAAAAAAAACTATTGACTAGTGACAACCATTACAAAACCTTAGTGGAGTAGGATATCCTGCTGACTACTTCTAACCACTTTATATCAAATACCATTACGTTGCGTAAATTGCTTCATTAAGTTAATACTTAAAATATTTCCCTTTTAATATGATCTTTTTAAGAAAACTGCTTTACATTGCTCGAAGGCTGTTAGACATAGCTTAAGAAAGTAATAACCATACATAAGTTTCATGTTTTTGATCACAGGTACCTTCGAACTATTGTTCGCCTTAGGTGTAACCGCTGAGTGAGAAATATTGAGGTTGGTTGTATGATACTAGGGAAAGGTTTTCAATTTCCATTGATTGAGGTGGACGTCTACTATGTATATTCTGATATGTTATTTATAACTGACTAACGAAATGAGATTGAAATACCGTAAGGAGATAAAACATCTTAAAGGAGCCAAGGTATTTTTTTCAAGATCCCTATAAAATCATATTATTATACTAGGAAAAAACAGATAAGCTTGTGGCCTTCAAAATAGAGGATATTCGTAGATTACTAGTATTTGGCTACAGATGCTTTACAGACATTGGTTGTATATGTTTGGGATAATAGAGCGAGCAAAACTGAAGTTAGACCCAGGGTACTACTGGGTAGGGATGGAAAATCGGTTGATGAGTTAATGGATCTTCATCGACCCAGGCGGTTGGGATATACACTACGTATATCCAGCGACTGCCTACTTCTCGAACTATATCTTCTATATCTAATCTTGGCTACTATTACTGATACTAATACTACTTTTATAACTCTAGTATGTCGATGTGTTGTGGCAAGTTGAACAGATGTACATACGTGTTAAAAACTATGTTTTGTATGACTACCTAACTGAGGCTGACAGATAAAATCCAATTACGCCATCAAAAAAACAAAAATTATCACTTACCGTTGTTCTGGTGTCTGGTTATCAGTTTTTGGACTTAACTCGTCTAAGACATGAATCATTTCATCATAATTACGTTTCAGTTGATATTGTAGTACATCACGTTGTAGACATAAAAATGGTATATTCAGGAATTTATACACATACATCAAACCTAAACCAGTTTTCATTGAAGATTCACAATATTGTACGGGGATAGAACGAATTGGATTTGATGATGAAGTCCTACAAAAATAAACAATATATATATAATGATGAAAAAATGTTATCAGACAAACAAAATTAGCAATACAAACCAAGACTTACTATGAAAAAATGGCTACTAATTACCTAGATAGTTAGTAATTCAGCATTAACAAAATAGCATTAAACAAATCATTCTGGAATCCATTCAATCTTGATAAACCAATCAACTAACTAAACTCACCTCTTTCAGCAATGATAAGTCGATTGAACAACCATTAAAGAACATATGATGATATTAAACAGTCGTTGTTTCGACCTAGTAGTTTGAAGCTCTGAATCAGTGGCGAAGATTCGAGCTCCTAGGACATTCAGGTTACGAGAGAATAGATTAAAGTTGGAAATGTGAACCATTGTGTGATTATTAAAGTTACCTATATTATCAGATGATAGCACCCTGAAACAGTTTAATTAATAGGTAGTACGGTTGGTAATGTATGCATGCAGTGGGTAAAAGTTGGCCAATACTATGTTACTTTAGTCATATTAAACTTACAAAAACAGTTAATATTGATCCGTTCATGTTGTAACTGGGTAAGGAGGTTGGTGAATAAACCTTTACGTTTTACGACTTATTGACTAAGTACAAGCTTGTATAAAGGCTGATGATATTATGCATCTATTCGAATCACGGACAGAGGGATGAGAACTGAATCTACAACTCTGTGGTTAAAAACCATGTGCTTTCACTATTAAATCATTGTTCACATTAAGTAAAACATTAGGCAATTTAAATGTTATTAAGAATCTGACAAAAGTAAAATCTCACATGAAAAATCGGTTTATACCGTTTTACTACAAGTCTTGTTTAGGATAAAAAACAGTATTTAAACCATCATTCTTACAACTACAAAATTCAGTCTAAAGGATATTAACAAAAAACCGAATTTTCTTCATATTACACCAAACAACTTGTTGAAAGAACTGATTAACTAGTTAAAATATATCATGGCATAACACTAAATTCGAAAATGTTAATCTATTGAATTCGGACTCAGTTATATGGAGGGATAGTATGCACAAAAATAAAAGCACAAGATCGTGAGTTCGATTCCCGCTATTGTCTTGGGTTCCCGAAACACACAAAAGAATCCTCGAAATCTAGAATGAAACATTTATTTAGTGCGACTTCCTCCTTGTTACTCAACAGCCCTACTCAATTGATATCGGGTTGAAAAATAGCTACGACTCTTTTTCGTCTATGCCAGAGGTATATCACTATGTTAGGTGGCTGGAGGTGGTAGGCAGGAAACCTTGATCAACTTAGGCCTCAAGTTAGTTATCATTTATCACCAAGACATGCCTACAATCTTTAGGGAACCTACACTCCCTAATGGATTTACACACGAGTTGCCCAGTCTCAAAGTTTGATATGTTGACACTGTGATATTTGGTCTAGACTACGATTGACCTCTTACAGGAATGAGATATTTACAATTAGTTGATTACTGAATAATGACCAGTCAAATAAATAAATCGCATCATTTAAACTGAACTTCCACATACAACAAAAAACTTATATGAAGAGAGAGAAAGACCAAAGTCCAGTACATTATACGGATGATGAAAAATAGTTTGATATATTAGACAGTAAATTTTATTATTATTACCAATATCATTATTACATACACTTTTTTATTGGAAGAACAATATAATGAATATTGACTATAATAGTGACATTATGGAACCATTTCGATTGATGTGTATATAATGGTGTTTTTATTAACATCAAATTATATTGGTTCCATTCAGATTTATAATTTAGTGTAAATCAATATTCAAGATTGTTTTGGACAGAAGTCTGATGCAATATGTAAGCCGTACATAATCGATAGACTATTATTATCATTATTATCATTATTATCGTACTATACAGATCAATAATCTAGTCTGAATGTACTACTACTACTAGTTATAATAATAATAATAATAACAGTAAATGGCTAAGGTGAATCATTGATGAAAAGTTCAGTTTACCAGTATAAAGTTGATTGAAAACAATTAAACGGACGGAATAAGAATACAACAAACTATTGGTAAAGTAGTATATTGTAAGTGGAACTCTGTATGTAGTACGCATGTAAGCATCGGCTATGAATAATAATGATTATATATATATATATATATATATATATATATATATATATATATGTATACACTTCATTCGATGAAACGAAGTTTAAACATTTAGCTCTGTGTTAACCCTGTAAGAAGTGTACGAAATAATGATTCACAATGCACATACAAGAATCTTAAACATCTAATTTGTTTACAAGAACTATGTTAAATGTATGTTGTGCGAAAAATGAAACGCTTAAGTTACATAGTTAGGGCATTTCGATGATATTTCCAGAATCAAAGAGTGGTATTTCGATTAAATAAATCCTTTATCAGATCTTAATCCTATAGTATTGTACCATTATACACATAGTTCCCCTTATTATCTTGAAGAGAGCAGGGACAAAGATTCGAGTGAACATGAATTCTGATTGAGATCGGTCTCGCAGGAGAACGCAAAGGTCCTTGGCTCGAGTCCTGCGTGCGTGATTGTGGATGCGCACTGTTGAGGAGTCCCAAACTAGGACGAAACAGCCATACAGTGCTTCAAGGTTTTCAATGGTGGTCTAACATTGATCGATTCATGATCTCAGTTAAAAACTCAACACTCTCCACAACCCCATACTAATAACATGAATTCATTTTATTTCGTTAGGTTCTCATCAGCTGCTTACAACATGAAGTATTTAAAAATCAAAGTTTTCAGGTGATTTATAAACAGCCAAACACCGAATTTCTAAAGTTTACTAAAGTGGTTTTTATCTGGTGGTCTAGCTTCAAATGACTCATGATCTCAACTATTAAGATTCATTTGTATTAGTATTCTCAACCCACTTTGTAATTTCGATTTTTTTGAAACATTACAGGTTCTAAGTAGCTGAAGATAGTCTGACAAAATAAAATGAATTGATGTTATTTCACCCGAATATTCTTTTATTACTACAGAGGATATGGAGATTGTGAGTTTTCGTAGTTTACATCAACCATATCGGTTTTGTGGCAATCACCAACTAATGGTAATGAAGGATGGTTGGGTAGTATCGTGAATCGATTGAAGTTAGGAAAATAAACAATGGAATGCCAAATCAGTGATCTTAAGGCAAGCGCTCGCATAGAGACCTGTAGGTCCTGGGTCCGACCTTGGTGGGATCGTGCATGTGCATTACTGAAGAGTTTCATACTAGAATGAAAAAATTGTCTAGTATGACCCTGTTTTCTATTGGGTCTGTGATGCAAACTATCAGTCCAATAGTATAGATGTCTAATATCGGTCAATTGGCGATACTGTGAGGATATCAACTTCCATCGCCAGAGGTGGATAACTGGTACACATCGGACATGGGATGAACTCTCAATACAGTAACGAAGGAACAAAAATGAGTAGAAAACGTTACTTTTATTACTTAAATGACTCTAAACAGAGTTTTCATATATTAAAGAATTTATACACAAATGTATCAGGAACTGAATACAAAGAGAGCTTCAAGAATCCCAGTGACTAAAAATAGATCTCTTGGTTGAATCACTTGTTCTCTCTTTTTCTCGGTTCTATTATCCATCCTCTATTTTAACTTATCAGAACATTTGTTTCATAAGCTAGCTAACTACCTATATGAATTGTTACAAAATACGGTAAATAACTATGCTTCATTCTAACTGTATCTTTCGAACATTTTTTCTCATCTATATGTTTACGTGTGTGCATAGTAAACAGAAGGTCAGCTAGGACATTTTTCATATTTTAGTTTAGTTTCATCTCTTATTTATCGGTTGTTCCTTCCCCCTAAAATACTATAACTACTATTGGTAATAGCAATAATAATAATGTTGATCGTGACACACTAAGCAAATAAGTGATTGAACTTGACATTTATTACTGCCATATATTTACTGTCCAAAAATCTGATTCCAGTACAACAAATAACAACAACGTTATTGTGAAAAGAAGTAAAAACTGAATTGTACATGTTAAATTGTTTAATAGATGATGAACTAGAATATCTATCTCTACTAGTTATCTTTAGTTAGTTTAGAATCATTTCCTAAAATATCGAATTGTTTTTTGTTTTACATCTGTCATAATGAAGTTTTATCTTACTATACTACTACTTAGTTTGTTATCTGATTTTAATTTGTTTACCGAGGGTTTTATTTAATGATAATGCCATTTAGAAAAGAAGAATACAAATTGATGATAAAATAAGTGGAAGCATTTATTCAAGACGGTAATAACCATTTGGTATACTCTATTTATTAGACAAATATTGTGGGTGAGAGCCTGCAATATACAGACATTCACATACATACATACATACAGGTTGGGTTTGAGATTTATATGTAATGGTTTAAGCGACTCCATTGAGTATTCAAAAACAAGGGATATTTTAGTGAAGCATTGTTTCCAATAGCTCCATCATCAGGAGCTCTAAAGTTGTAAATTTAAAGAAGGTATACATTAATATGTGAAGCGAAAAATGTCACATGTTACAGTAGTAAACTTTGCATCGGTTACGACTTAAATACGTCCAAAATGTGTCCTTTGTAGATTTGAAAGCCCATTTAAGTAAAAGATAGAGAAATTCATTGTAAGGCCTCAAATGACAAAACTCTAATAAAATAAACCAGGTGAATATAACGCAGGATGGGAGAAATGTTATGTCAGATTCATTGGGATAGTAATGTCAAAAAGTCGTGTGTGTATAACGCGTAATAAGAAAAATGTTTTCAGGATAGTCATTATACGAAGTTTATGTGAATTGAGAAAGATGAATGTGCAAATTAAAAACAAGATAGAGGATTGAGGGAAAGTGCTTATAATATTTGGTTTATGTATGGGGTGACCCAATCATCGGTAAGTAATCATATCGTCACATTTGCTAACCACGACTATATATATATATATATATATATATATATATCGTAGAGGACACTATGAAATCAGAACTGCTGAAAAAGTGTGCAATGGTACATATATTCAATTGCGATCAATCAAAAATATAAGGCGATAATCATGTAACTCCACTGGTGATATTGAGTCCCATACTAAGACTAAACAACCATTTAATGCTTCCTATTCTTCAATAGTATCCCAGCTGATATGAATACAACCAAAAAATTAGACTAATGTCCATACAATCATTTCATCTAGAGAATACTAATCATTTTTACTTTTATTGTGTTACTAATATAAGTAATAACGTTTTTGAATGTCAACTAATATAATTCATAAATTGGTAAGTGATTATATTTTATTGAATTCCGGTTGAGCTTTTTGAAGACCACCGTCAATGTATGTCAATAGTATTATTCCATGATAGTCTACAAGTGATTTCCGCCGATTGAAATTGTAATGATTAGGACAAGGCGAAGCATGGATTGCTAGAAAAATCATATTTTTGCTGATTGAAAAAAGACCAATTTCTACATTTATCTCGTTAGAATACATTCTCATGTGTTCTCGATGTTATCTAGCCTAATTTTATTTCTCTCTATTACTTTTAATAAAATAATTTATAGCTCAGTGGAATATAGGTCAATACCCAGTAGAGTTGTTAAATGATTAGAAAATTAGAATTTCAATGATTAAGTTACATAATTAAACCTAACCCAACTAATTCAATTTGAACAGACGTGTGGTATCACCACTAGCACCTATAGAAAAAAAGTTCGAAATCGTGAAAGTGAACCTATACGTGATTACTAAATCGTATTGTAATTATTTAAAGGTCGAATTAAAACTGAACCACTGACCTAAGAATTATCAATTGAGTCATGTACAAACCATAGGAGCTTCCGGTAAGAATGTCTCTCTGATATCTTTTCCACTTATTTTTACAGTTTTTGTATGAATTAATGAGTCCTTTATTAGTCTTATACCTTCACTTCTGAATTAAACTAGTGGGGTTAACAATACAAAGTAAAATAAATTTAGAAATTATAAGAATGACAGAGAATTCCTGGAACTGTCATTCAGATCAAAAACAACTAATGAAGACATAGACATAGGTACAAGTTCAAGTGGTGTCCGGCAAGGCTGTCCACTATCTCCATTTTTATTCAATTTGAGTATAGACCTACTGTTAGAAATAACTTCCCCGTCGTCTGAATTTTGGGGAATTGGCCTGCTACCATGATGATCTGATGCTATGTCAACTCCTCTCCCGGCTCTCACATCCTCCATCGTCCTCCTGAACTTTTAGTTGATGCATATATGGTCGATTTGGTTCTGCGTAGTGTGATCCAATGAAGCCTATGTGGTTTTGTGAATGTATTTGTGTGGGAATATGGTACTGCCTACGACCAGTTTGTTGAAGGCGTATAGGTTTGCGAATCTCTCACCATTTTCGTTCCTTTCTCCCAGTCCATTTCGTCTCATGATTTCTTTATATTCGGTGTTGTCCATTCCAACCTTGTCATTTAGGTCTCCCATCAGAATGTTCAAGTCTTTTGTTGGGCACTTCTCGAAGATTGACTGCAGCCTATCGTAGAATTGATCTTTAACGTCTTCGTTGTAGTCGTTGGTAGGCGCATAGCATTGGATGACGTTCATTATAATGCCCTCTTTCTTTGTTTTGAAGGAGGCTTTGATGATCCTTGGTCCATGAGATTCCCATCCTATAAGTGCTTTTTGTGCTTGTTTGGGTAGAATCAGTGCAACTCTTTGGGTATGTGAAACGTTTTCTTCTTCATGGCCGGAGTATAACAGTAGCTCCCCTGAAGCTAGTCGTTGTTGTCTAACCTGCGTCCAATGTGTTTCACTGATTCCAGGCACCCCCAGGTTGTATCTTTTCGTTTCTGCATCAATTTGGATGACTTTCCCGGTCTCTCATATTGTACAAACATCCCATGTACCTGGATAAATGGTTGCTCTGGTTGCCAGAAGGGGAATCAGCCTCGTGACTTCCAAAGGAATTCGGCTTTCGTCATGAGACGTCACAACTCTTTTAAATGAACACCTTCTAACTCCCAGGACAGAGTTAAAATGGTTTGAGTTATTTTTTCCTGGTTACCGTTTTTTTTTAGCGAGTTAGGGGTCGCCCACCTCATGCCCAACACTCCTCCTTTATCCGGACTTGGGAACGGTAGTAACCCCAGAGAGGCTCCAGGCGGAGTTTCGTCCTGTAGTTGGCAGACGGATATTTGGCCTGCGCAACGAGTTGGTAAAAACCAATCTAGCTTTCTGAATCCGTGACAAGATTTCATCGGACACCAGACCATCAAAGCTGATAAGAATTCCAAGATAAGTGAATTGATAGACGTGTTCAGCTACTTCACTCACAATCATCGGTTCAGGCTTTGATGCAGGCCATTCCTGAAACATTTTGGATTCATAATAAGAGAAACTCATCACAAAAAAGCCGGTATTGTTGCTTGAAGTGGTCAGAAGAGTGCACTTTATCAGTGTCTTCGTCAAACAGAGCTGTATTATCTGACTATTCTAAGTCAACAAGTGAATCACCTGGTCGGAGTTTGGTCCCTGATAAATTAGGCAATGAGAGTGTTGTCGGAAAAGTATTACAAAAAAAACAACTAATAACTAGGATGGATGGACAAAATGACAAGCTACATAATATGGAATGTGAAAAATTATTGAATCGTCACTTTGGTATGGAAACATTGTAACGACTAGTGAACAACAACTGTAATGAAAATGTTACTATCGATGTTGGGTAAGCTATCATCCAAAAAGTTCACATTTTTGAATATGACACTGAGCTAAACAGAATAAAGTCTTTGCCGGATGACTAGTATATACTTTAAGTTACAGGTACACCTTTTTGATGAATCTCAGTTAATCCCTTGACGCATATTGCGATATATATATATATATATATATATATATATATATATATATATATCACTGTCAATTCACGTGCCATTGTGCGATGTTTGGTTAAAAAAAAGATTGCTAATCGGAGTGAAAAGTAATTAACACATTACAGCGATACTACTTATATCACCATAAGTAGTTTTATACAGGTATAGATGCCTTTAACAAACATTTTCAAGTTATGCTTTTTTATCTGTAATATTAATTATTGGTATTGATAAGTGATAGTATTGAAAATAGCTAAACCATGATAGAAAAGTCGTTTTTTTTACACCTTGTCCATTCAGTAAATTCTCTTCATGTTCTAGAGTTATTGATTCAAATTATTAATCCCAAAAGTGGTCATGTTTAAGGCAAATACGTCGTTTAGAATTATAGTATGTGAATGCAAAATTGTTCGTAAAACTAAATAAAATTGTTAGTTCCAAAGTGACTAATAAGCAATATTAACTTGAATAAGTTTATGTGTTAAATGAGTTCTACCACCAGTTAACAGTTCTTCTCCAGAAAGCGCGTTCGACAGATATTGTAGTATTAGCCGGAGACTTGAATGCGCAGGTCGGGCATCTAGGCACAGAAGAAAGTCGTTTAGGTGGCCGATGGGGACTTGTTGGTCGCAGGACAGATAACGGGGACCGTTTACTGCAACTGTGCACAGACCACAACCTGTTTCTGGCTAGCACTAACTTCCGGCACAGTCATCGCCAGTGTGCTACCTGGCGTCCTCCCTCTGCATCCCAAGCCTGGACTCAGATTGATCACATCGCGATCAGCTACCGCTGGCGTGGTTGTGTACAAGACTGCCGCTCCTTTTGGAGTACCTATCTGGAGTCTGATCATGCTCTGGTCTGCGCCAATCTCACCTTACTTTTCAGTGGCCGAAGGATTGACCACCACCAACGGATAGATGTTAGTAAACTGGCTGCAACTTCTGTTGCAAGTAAGTATCGAGCGGAGCTAGCTTTAGACTAGCTAGCATCCCACCGAAAAGTATAGATGAGCATTGGTTGCATCTTCACGACGCCATGAAAATGGCGAGTAAAGCCGCTTGCGGCTTCGTGAAACGTCCTGCTTGTAAGCACTGGGTTTCTTCTGGCTCCTTACAACTGATGGAAGCCCGTCGGTCTACTCAGGGTGACCGTGAGTATGACCACAAACGAAGGCTGTTACGAAATGAAATTGGGCAAAGCTTGTGTGAGGAACGAGAAGCCTGGTGGGCGGAGAGTACTAATGAGATGGAAGCAGCAGCTGCATCTGGTAACTGCCGGAAGCTCTTCCAACTCATCCGAGCCACTGGCAGCAAGAAGTCTGGCGTGAGCGAAACAATCTGTGAAAATGACGGGATACCAATTACTAACATCTGTCGACGTCTTGGACGATGGGCGGAATTTTTTGAAGGGCAGTTCAACTGGTCTGCTGCTCCGGCAACATCGACCAGTCTGTCCTGCCCCCTATGACCGGTGAAGACTGATCCACCAAACGAGGCGGAAGTCCGCAAGGAACTCCAACTCCTGAAACGCTACAAATCACCGGGCCTAGATGACTTACCTTCGGCTGGGGTCCGAGAGATGGTGCAACACAGTGGTTAGAGACGTTATCAGATATGGCTCGGAATAGAAGCCAGTGGCGAGCCTGCTATAACCTTCTTTTACTTTCTTCATAAAGAGTGGTTCTAACTTTCTTAACTGAAAGAGTCTTCTGGTTGTACATTTCAATCCCCCTTTTTTCATCCTTTCTCTTCCTATTTTCATTGTTTTGTGTGGCGCATATGTATCTGGTGCCCTTTTGTACCAATATGTATGTGTTTAAATAAATAAAAAACAAATAAATGAGATTGTTCAATTCTAACAAATTTAGTGCAAACGGATCATACAACTAATATGGAACAGTCATTTACAGTGATATAGCGTGTTAATAGCTATCTGTATGAATCCATAAGACGAAGAGTCTTTAGGATGATTGGAGAATTAACTATTCGGATCAAAAAGCCGGATATTTGCGTTCAAGAGAAAATATGTTCAGTCGCTTCTTTTATCTTGGCCAACTTCTAGCCCAGTTAGTTAACAATTATTTTGAAGATATTAGGGCATAATTTGATTAATGTAAACCTGAGTTTTGGGGATTTATAATTCGGATATATAGTCGTACAATCTAAAATGAATTTGTGTTTTAATATGGGAGTTTTTCAGTCATTCAATACTTTTCGGTTATAACAGTAATCTATGCTGGGGATTAAAAAAATCGAGGTTTGTCTATTTACGGTTTTAAAGCGATGGTTACTGTTTATCGATGATCAGTTTTCACAAAAAATGCAACCGCAGTTATACCTCATTGAAAACACTTCATGGTAAACATCATTCCAAGTATTTGATATATAGGTAAATTGTTTTAATAGTTGATGGAGTCGTGATAAAAAGGTTGAAGGGATAAATTTCAAACCATTCAATTTCAGATGTGAACGCCACTTCATCAGCTGAATAGTATCATTAAACTTTACAAGTGAATCAACTACATAAATGGTTAAATGTAACATGCACATGCAATGGTGTAGTGAACAGAACACTGGTTGGGGACAATCGAATGTATTTAAGCAAAGATTACAGACTATCTCAGTAAATTCTGATAACCAAACAATGAACAGTCAATTTGCAAATTAACAACCAATTGTTTCAATCTTCACTGTTTCTTCTCTAATTCCATTGCTCATGCATTTTCCAAACGATTGCGCTTCATTTCAGTTCTTTGCTCATCGGTCTTCTGCCAAAATACATTTTATGTCTGACCAACACCATATACTACTTATATGGATATAAGTAGACCACACCACAATGGGACATAGATATCTGAAGTTTTCGTTATCCTAACTAAGAGTGTTCCCTTCAATCATTACAAGTGAATATCATTACTCAGTAAAAGTCTAACAATATAAATTATTGATATGACCGGAACGGTGCAAAACAAATAAGAGAAAAACTTGAAGAATAAATGAAGCCAGGAATAAACATTTAGGAATTTTATCAGAAGGGGTTTTTTGTAGAGATTTAGTATTTTCATAGTTGAAAGCGTGAGTCAATTGAAGCTAGACCACCAGGGAAAACCTGGAAGCACTGGACTGTTGTGAGCCATGACGGCAGTAGTCTACAACTATTGGTTACCAGAGTGACGCGGAACTCGAGTGGGTAAGCTGCAACTGTTCACATGGTTCATGCTGGAGGTTCCTGACCTCAAACCTTGATGCAGTGACTTGGTCTCGAGCTCCCCAAATAGGCTTAAAACCGCCTCCAATACTAAGCATTAGAAGTCGTCTTGATATTCAGTGTTCGGGCATACC
>NC_031502.1:50296530-50317502 GCF_000237925.1 Schistosoma mansoni
AACTGGGTAAACTTAGAAGTAGGGTCATTGGCAAAGTCATTTGATTGGGAAGTGTTAGGAACCTCAATTGCACTAGCTTTATTACATCACATCAGATATCCCACCAGATATGAACTAGGAAGCACCTCGTCTCGGACTTAGTCTTCACACATGTTGATGTTGTCAGTCAAACGACTTTCTTCCCACCTCTGGTGAGAAATGATCATGTAGTCATCTTATTCTAGTTCATGGTTGAAGTTGCCTGTCAAACACTTGCGCCGACCCGTCGTAACATACGTAAGGCACACATAGAGGCGATAAACTCCGCAGCATCTGCTGAAAACTGGATGACTCACTCAGGTGCATCAGTAGAAGAGTCATAGACACATTTCAGGCGGCTATACTACCAGGTAGCTCGACCAAGTAAACCTTGCAAGTTTTTTTCTCTGGTGGTCCAGCTTCGATTTAGGAATTTATTAATGAATTTACATAAATAAATTATTTAATGAATGTCACATATCCTTAGTTATGATTGTTCTTTTTAGTCTTCATTATCTTGTGTGTTAGGAAGCGGCGACTTAACACTATTTTAAGTTAAACTAATTTATAATAGATGAAAGAACTGAAAAATAAATAAGTAATAGTAAAATAAATATTGATGAGGCTATTTTTAAAAACCAACTATAACAATAAATTCACTTAGTGTTGTTTGTTTGAATAGGACGAAACGCGCGTCCTGGATTCCACTGCTAGCCACTATCCATCTTCGCTTACAATAACTATAACATTAGTCGATAAACTAGTACTTTTACAATAATAGTAATAATATTTATTAATTAAACATAAACACTGTGTTTTTGTTTTTATTACCAAAATGTTCGTAACACATACGAGTAGAATAAAGGAGTAGGTGGGGAGTGAGATGACAATCAATTAATTTTGTTAATTTACAAAAATTATAAATCATTGATAGACAGTTTACCAATACTTAGATCTTAATAAACATGGTGATATACGCTGACGGGAAAAGGTAGGGGGGTGGAGAGTATTGGCAAGATAATCATATTATTTACGCATACACAAATGTATACATGCACACACTAATAATATGGAAGGATTAAAGCGAGTATTGAGTTAGTTCTAAAGTACTTATTAAATTTATTGATAAAATATGGTGTTATGTACTGCTATTATTACTACTACTATCGGTGGTAATCAATAATAGATTTTTCATTGATTTTATCAAACAAAAGTGTTTAGAAAAACAATGGATAAATAGAGGAAAGAGTACATAATAACACAAAGAGGAGAGTGATTAAAAGTAGTGCACATAAACACACCCCTGGAGGACAATTCTAATCTATGCTCATGTGTATACATGAACAGTTGAATTAGAGGAGAAGGGTGTACAAAAATCAATAATATACCACCCTATACTTATTAAAATGTTTGTTCAGTGCACGTATACATTTGAAATAGAAAACAATGTAATAACATGTGTGTATATGCATATTTATGCAAGAGAGAATGTGGACAAAGATTAAATAATTTTTTTATAATTTTATGCAAATAATGAATTCTATTTTTAAACAAGAGAATCAAACATTCATTTCCTTATTGATCTCATTTAAAGTGTAAAAAAAAATGATGATATGATGAATTATTTTGATATTTAAAACATGAAATTGATGTTAGTTATTGTTAAGCCAAGAGAAGAAACAGACTGTATTTGTAGTTTGTATTCATCTCATGTTGATATTAATTGAGTTAACAATGAAAATCAGGAGGTACTCAAGATTAATTTCGTCCCAATATGGGATTACCCTGCAGTAGACATATTAGTTTGGAGTAAAACAGTTGCCGCTAGTGATATTGAATGGTCATCGAGGTATATCACCAATTGGTTGAAGTTGAAATTAAAATGTTGGACGCCGACCCAGTAGTTTTAATGGTTTGGCGTTCTCTGCCAGACTAGAAGGTCTTTGGTTCGTTTTATGGAAAAATTATATGTAAGCTCTACTGAGTCCTGCACTAGAAAGAAGCAGCTGTTTAATGCTCCTTGGTTTTTAATAATGCTTCAACTGAAATTTTTCTATGACGAATACAACCTACAAATCAAACAGATCTCTACAAAACCTCTTCAATTAAAGATATTCATTTGGTTATAAATTTTGTTAAGAGCTGATATCTCAGCTGGAGATCTGTTAAAAACCAGAGATTACTGATAAATAATCGGTGTTTTGTTTCAGTTTGGAGGATTTCTCAACAATCCACTCATTCATAGTTCCAATATAAGATTGAACTTAGAAACTTCACATCTCACAGCATATAATATAACATTGAACAACTGGATTAGGGCTAAGTTAATCAATGCACTGTAATGTGAACATCATGTAGTGTGACTGGTGTGTTATTGGTTTATTCATTTTAAATGATACACTTCGTAGGTCATGCTTTCTTGCTAGGAATTCAAGAAATGCAACTGGAGCCTCGTCACTAGGAATAATAGTAATGATAAAAAGTATACGATTATAATTTATCATGTTTTATAGGTATTAATGCCAAGGTTGGACTTGATAGTTTCGAATAAATGGAGCATTGGGTAGAAAGTTAATAATAAACATATTTTTGTTGTTATATCCCAATGCCTTGTTGACTAGTACTAAGCGAGGTTTCCCGATCGACTATCAAAAATCATCTAGCATCAATGAATTTAAGCGAACAGTACTTCAAGTTGTGGACGGTAAATTAAGAGTGTTATGAACATATATACTTAAAACTCCTGATCATATGGAACTAAGAATGAAAGAGAAAAACTTCTTTTAAAAATTAAACATCTCACTTTTGTACATGAATATTTCTTGATAACTCATTGACTTTTTCATCAGTTGTAACATTATACTGATTCAGCTGCATAATAGAATCATTGAGGAAGATTTGAACTTGTTCTTCAGTGACTTTACGTTGTTCTTGTATATCATGAAAATTCGACATAATTAATATGGGCAATTTTGGAGGAATTTGTATAAGTTCACGACATACATATTCAAATGTCCTATATGAAAATTTATACAGCGAACAAGAGTAGACAAAAGTAAGCTTTCAAGAGGAATAAGGAAATTAAAAGTATGGATAGTAAAACATATGTTACCTGACAATTTTCGAAATCAGTAAAAAAAGAATCATGGAACTTTCAGAAGGAAGTAGGTAACAGAATAAAACACCTTAAGAGATTGAACAGGCAATGATATCGAAGAGTGTATTACAAAACTCGAGCTTTGAGAATATTCCATACTGGAGTATGTTGCTTCAGATGAAGAAACAAACATCTATGAAGTCAATAAAATTAGGATTGATGAGCAGTCTGATCGGTGATAGTGCGAGGATTGTACTATAACATGGAGTGACTGAATATAGAAAATTCGGAATATTGGAATACATCTTGATGATTAAACGATATTATGTATTGATTTCGAGAACTGAACTTTCTACTGAGTTCAGTATTATGTTGAATCACGAGTGTGTATACTGCTGAAAACTTCAAATGTAAACTATTCAATGCTTCTCAGTACATAGTCGTCTTTCAGATGAAGTTATTCGCATTGAGGATGAGAATTATTTCCGAAGTATAAAGTCTGTATGAAATCACTTGATGCAAATACTTTGTATGATCGCTATATTTATTGCATTGATGTTTGAATTACAGAGATGATGATATTAGCTTGGGGGAAAACTGGGTTTCCATAATACTCTGAGTTTTAGAACAACCTAAGTATATAAAACTACCATTTTCAAAATAGTTTAAAGTTTCTACAAAACGATCTGACTAAATAATAACCGCTTTCTCACTAGTAACAATTCTAATAAGCTGCAACTTATGAAGACGACCAAAATTTGTTTATGACGTTGGGTAAATATTGTGAAATATCAGAAAATGACTGAATTTGGAGATATGAAGTGTTGGATATCAATACTGATTCATCTAAATGTATTGTACTTACTATGAGATGCACGCATCTTGAGATCAATGGACCTCATGTGAATTTATGGCTGGATACTGCTGATAAAACTTAAACTATGACAAAATAGCTGTCCATTTCTCTCTGATTTTCACTGATATATCAGCTGACATTATCTTACGATGGTAAAAATCAGACTTAGAAAAAGTATCTATTCTCGTTAATTTGTTTCGACGGTTGTGTTTTAAGTCAGCTTATGTGAAATAATTACACCATTGTAAGTTGAGTTACACAATTGAACTGTCAAACGTATAATTTTACTTTATAATTCGACACAGCGCAAAAATCACTGGTCAAAGTTATTATCATAGTCATCGGGAAAATCCAATCAATATATTTTTTGCAGAAAACCTACCGAGTTTACACACGTAATTTACCTGGTCTATATTTAGTAAGGTGTTTGTTCTTCCTAATGCCTACACCAAATTATTTAGGATGAATCACATATTTTTTCCAGGTTATTTATCTTTTCTCTGATTGGTCAGTTCTGACCTTGAATTTTCTTATTATCTTCCCATCATTTTTGCCATATCACTAGATTATCGATCTTTGCCATATTATTGTGTGTTTTCCTTTTTCTCCTATAAAGCACAAGGCTTTTGGTTTGCAAATACACAAGCAGAAATATTTAGTAGTAATTTCGCTAATTGGCAAAAAAGAAACACTGGGAAAAGAAGTCATCCCTTTATTTACCATAGAGGGTTTATGGAGATTTCTGAGTTACATGGTTTGTGTCAATAACTGATCTTAGTTAGGTAATCATTAGAAACCAGAAAGCACTGGACAGCGGTTTCGTTCTAGTATGGAACCTCTTGGTAGTGAGCACCCACAACCCCACTACAGGGGATCAAACTCAGGACCTTTGGTCTTAAACGTGCATATTTAAACTTTAGACTACTGAGCCGGGACCCAACGATTGATATGTTTCACTCCGATCACTTTGTAATATCGCGCGACCATGTTCAGAGTTGAATTTTCATCATTCCTGACTGACTATGATATTGGGGATACGGAGCACGTCGGTTCAATTTAGTTTACCTTCTTAAAAGTATAGTAGAAAATAATATTAAAAGGATTTCGGGAACCAAATATGCGATAGGTAAGATGTTCAACAGAAATTATCTAAGGACATTGAAGAGTCTCAAATGTGTAAGGTTATGCAATCTAAAATTAGGATAAAACATCAGTCCGATGTTTGGTGTTTTTCAATGATTGTGCTTAGAGCTAAAGTCAGTCCATGATGTAAACTATAAACTGAAAAAGGATCTCCATAAACTTCATCTATAGTAAAAATATATGCAATTTCCTCATTTTATATTAATTCAAAGACCATGGTCTATTTAATAGAGTGTAAGCATAATTCACCAAAATTTAGAGTTGTCGGACGATAAAAATAGTGGTTCTACAAAATACTACTACCGACTATTAGTGCTAAGTGTTAATAAAAGTCGGTCGATCAGGAAAATCAATACAACTATCCATTGATACAGTGTATTAAAGAATAATTTGTTTTGTCGTTATTCGTCTTATTAAAGTTACCAATAAATATATCTAATTAAACTTGACCCATATGTGTCATCAGTCTGACGAGTACTTTGAAATGTTTACAGTTTGTGATAATTCGTGTAGCTTTCTAACGGTTGCAGACGCTAGTACTAGAGTCACATAGATCACAACATTTTCTTTCCATTACACGGTAGGTTATATTTAGGTATATAATCCCAATTTAGGCCAGTAAACTGATAAATATGCAGTTGATTGAAAGCTGGTTATAAACCTGAATTTAAGACACTATTATTGTGAAATATGGAAGAAAGACTCTGGACTCGACTCCATATAATGGACTGTTCTTGCTTCGTACCACTAAAATAAAAAACCCTAGAGGAACATTATGCTCAATATGCGAATCAAAAGGATTATAGACTTCAATTTGTTTAGATTTACATGTGTGTACTTTTCAAGAGTATCTGACTGGACAAATCGATTAATCAGTGTTCCATGGTTTTCATTGGTTTTCTAGCTAATTCTACAGTTTATGGTTATTATGAAGAACAAAAGAGGAGGTAGTAAACTAAATTATATATATATATGTAATAGGTTTAGTAATCTGTAGAGAATTACAAGAAATTAAGTTTTATTTATTTATATAACCGCATAAACATTGGTACAAAGAAGCACCAAAATATACACGTGCCACACAGGTAATTGAATTTGTGTGTAGGCTGAAATACTACCTGGATGCCAAAGAAGAAACAGGTTTCCCTAGAGGGCCACTCCACAAGCTTTTGACCCAGAGACCTAATAGACAAGGTAGTGGAGCAATGTTAAGAGACGTGCTATTATGCGAGACAGTGGCCAAAAATAGGTTCATAGGCCATTTGTTCCCTCGAGATCATGGAACCCATCGGTTTCGAATCAGGGTTTCAACTATGTTAGGTTGTTCCTCCGTACCCACCAACTCGGTTTAAGCACCGAACATTCATTTTTCGTCCTCGAGATTTCGTAAACAATACCCCCACCACGAGAAGGCATTCTGTAGGACTTCTGTAGTAGCGGATTTATATTCGCGATCATGTGAGAGCATATCATGGGGAAGAGCGGACTTTCATGACTCTGCCGTATCGAGACATTTGAGGCTACAAGCAATTAAAACATTAATATCTACCTTGCAGAAATAAAGCTCAGTTATAATATGTGAGAGATGAAAGGCGCCTTGATCAATGTAACAGCATGTAAATTATGTCAAAATTTAGAAGATTATCTTTTTGGCGGCATTACGAGGCTGCTCGATCGATTTCAAACACTTCGACATCAGAAAACACTTAGTATATTACTTGTATAAAAGCAAATCTTAATTCCTTAACCACTTATTGTTTAAATTTTTTACCGAAATATATCGGCAATAAGAAGAAAGTATTAATGATCTATGATGAAAAGTCTGTTTTCATGACCTTCGACATACTGATTTTTGAAAATATGAGAAAATATTTTCGGATTATTCAGTGCACTACTTAAATTTTTATAACAGTAGATAAGAATATCTCGGTGGATTGTGTTTCAAGTTATATTGAATAATTGATGAAGAGGTTACAATTAGAGTGCCAATATTATGACTAACATGAAATGATTTACTGAACCTAAAATGACTGTGGACTAATGACAAATAGTTTGATAATTCTATATAGTCTCTTTTTTTCTTGACATAACTGATTGAATGGGAAAGAAGCGGTGTCTGAGTCGTATTACAAATTACATCAATCGATATTATATTTAACAAATAATTGAAATATATATAACGGCTTACAAAATGAGTTTTCTCTAAAGATGACAAGAATAATTTAATGTTCAGTCAAATTATTAATATTTTGATAATATCATAGGTACATAATCAAAAAGTTAAGATTTCAACTCACGATGGTTTTGTCATATCCATCATTAAGATAACACCATGTGCACCTTTGTAGACATTAATAAAACTTGCATCTAAACACGGTTCAATATTTCCCTGTTATACAAAAAGAGGTTAAAATGTGAATCTATGGTCATAAAATCTGAACAAAAATTTTTTGAATTAAGAATTATAGTAGCCGAATTGTAGGTCTAAATCCTTCGGGTTAAATCAATAAATCAAATCTGGGAACTAGGTCAAGTGGAATGATACTACGATGTAGTTTATATCACGTCATATATTTGGGATTAAGTTCAAACGAAGCCCTGAATTTAAATGCTTCTAACTTATAGTCTAAATACCAAACATCTAATGCACACCGAATCACGAAAATTGGTTCTAAAAAGGTGAAGGGAGTAAATAGCACCATAGTGATATCTCCGATTGAAAAGCTTAAAGTTATGCTCACATGTCAAAAGAGGACCGGTTTTCCATCAGTTTGTAAATACTTAATTTAAGTAATCTAACGAGTGGAAACAAAGTCTGAAGAAAAATGTGGTGTGTGAGAACTTGCTATTTAAACATTGATATATTCTTTTTTCTTATTAGAGTACCCTATATTGATAAATGACGAAAGGATTGCAAAAATGAACTACTAACACAAACTTAGATCAAAATAAGATATTGATTCCAAGTTCTTTGTAGTCTTATAATACTATTATAGTCATTTGTAATGAAATAGTTCGTCCAAACAATAGTACTGCCATGAAATCTCTGTGAGATTCCTGTTCTATCGAAACCTTTTATGTCCTGAATATGTCAAAGATATTATTTTTATATAAAGTGAACTCGTTTACTATTTATACATGTGAGGCTTTTCAAAGGTATGTTACACGAGGTTGAACAAATGCAAAATTAAGTGGTGAGCCAACAGGGCGTTATAAATATTAAGTTGATTTTTCGAAGCTACTCATATATATGTCAGTAGTTAGAGAATAAATAACTCCACCATTGGCTCTTCTAAGGTTATTGTCAGTCCCAAGCTCACACAAAGGAGGGTTGGGTATGGGGTCAGCAACCCATCCTGTAGAAAACAACTATGCCAAAAACGCTAACCAGAATAAACAAATTAAACCATTTACACTCTGCACTCCGAATCGAAGGATCTTCACTCGGAATTATGACGCCTCATGGTGCATTCAACAAAATGATTACAAGAGGCACAATATTCCCACACAAACGCATACACAATGCTACATGTGTCTGGCTCACCGGACCACACTACACAGAATCGGATCGATCATATTTGCGTCACTAAAACATTCAGAGGGTCAGTGGAAGACGTGAGAACTAGCAGAGGAGCTGACATATCTTCAGATCACCACCAACTGGCGCTTGCCAACATGAAACCGAAGCTAAGGAAGCACTGCACAACTGCACAAGCAGCATTACAAAGGTTCAATGCAGACGTCCTTAGACATACTGACAAACTCAACGGATTCAAGATAACTCTCAGCAATAAGTTCCAAGTCTTACAAGATCTACTCAAACGAGAAGAAACTACTATGGAGGACAATTAGAAGGGGATGAAGGAAACATTATCTTCAACGTGTCAGGAGGTTCTGGATCGCAACAGGCATCATCATAAGGAATGGATCTCTATCGTAACCCTAGAAAAGATTCAAGAAAGGAAGAACAAGAAAATGGTAATTAACAACAGCCGAACAAGGCACAAGCTGAATACACTGAAGTAAACAAACAAGTGAAGTAGATCATTAGAACTGACAAGCAGAAATATGTGGAAGACCTAGCAACGACAACAGGAAGAGCTGAAAAGGAGGGAAATATCAGACAACTATATGACATAACGAAGAAACTAGCAGGGAAATATAGTAAACCGCAGAGATAGGTCAAGGACAAAGAAGGCAAGACAAGAACAGAGGAACAGATGGGTAGAATACTTTGAGGAACTCTTGAATAGACCAGCTCCACTGAATCTACTGGACATCGAATCAGCACACACAGACCTTCTTGTATATTTCACTTTACCAACGACCGAAGAAATCAGGATGGCCATCAGACAAATCAAGAATGGGAAAGCAGCAGAACCTGACAATATACCAGCTGAAGCACTAGAGTCAGACATAGAAGTAACTGCTAAGATTCTCCACACTCTATTCAGGAAAACTTGGGAGGGATAACAAGTGCCGATAGACTGAAAAGAAAGATATCTCATCAAGATATTAAAGAAGGGAGATCTGAGCAAACATGAAAACTACGGAGAAATCACATTACCATCTACCAAAAAGAGTTTTCAACGGAGTGTTGTTGAACAGGATGGAAGAGTCAGTAGACGTCCAGCTTAGAGATCAACAGGTCGAATTTTGTAAAATCGGTCGTGCACAAACCAAATTGCGACATTACGGATCATTGTTGAGCAATCAATTGAATAGAAATCGTCATTATAGATCAACTTCCTTGACTACAAAAAGGCTATTGGCAGTGTGGATAGGAGAATATTATGGGAACTTCTTGGATACTATAGTGTACCTGAGAAAATTGTCAATATTATCCGGAATTCATACAACGGACTACACTGAAAAGTGGTACATGGAGGACAGCTTACAGACGCGTTCCTAGTGAGCACCGAAGACAGACAAGGCTGTTTACTCTTTCCGTTTCTTATGGTGGTTGACTGAATCATTAAGACCTCGACATCTCAGGGGAAGCTTGGAATACAATGGACAGCTTGGATGGAGCTAAATGATGTGGACTTCGCAGATGACCTGGCCCTTCTATCCCATGCACATACACCAACAGACGCAGCTCAAGACAAACAGTGTACCAGCAATCTCCACATCAGTAGGCCTCAACATACGCAAGGGAAAAAGCAAGATCCTCAAATACAACACGAAGAACACCAACACAATCACACTTGATGTAGAAACTCTGGAAGAGGTGGTCAGTCAGTCAGCTACAACGTAAGACCAGGCACATACATGCATCGGTCCAAGTCGACATACTTCATTAGCACAACAAGATGAACACCAAATCTATAGAAGCGGTTGCCACAGTGGTAGTAATATATAAAGAAAAAGATTGCATATAAGAATATGAAACAGGGAGAAAGAATTAGTTCGTAGAAAGAAAGGTATAAAGTAATTTTAATCTCGCAGTTTAAGGGAAGACAACGAGTGCATACACCTACGCCAATGTGATCCATTCTGAGCCATCTCACCCATAGTCTCCGACCACTGGTTATGATGGTCACGTGGACTCCAACCAATTAGTCTGCATCTACCAACATGGCTCAGACCAGAAGTTAGTGACTTTGTGGACTTTCTTCCAACCATCCTCAACACCAGTCAGCAACGCCCATCGTGGTAATCGGTGTTCAAGCATACGTAACACGTGGCCAACCATCTCAGTCGATGAAGATTCACGACCTCATCAACTTATTTACCATCATTCCTTAATACCCTGTGTCTAACCTCAACATTACTTACCCGATGGAAAATTTCACGTACCTGGACACCACCATTAGTGAACGTGGAGGATCTGATGCAGACGTAAAGTTAAGGGTTGGTAAAGTAAGGGCAGTGTTCTTACAGTTGAAGAACATATGCAACTCAAAACAACTTTCAACCAACATCAAAGTCAGAATCTTCAATACAGTTCTACTGTATGGAGCTGAAACGTAGAGAATTACTACAACCATCATTAAAAAGATACAGGTATTTATAAACAGTTGCATATGCAAGATACTCAATGTCTGTTGTTGACCGGATACCATCAGCAACAGCCCATTGTGGAAGAGAACAAACCAGATTCCAGATGAAGAGGAAATTAGGAAAAGACGCTGGAAGTGGATAGGACACACATTACGGAAATCATCAAACTGCATCACATAGCAAGCGCTGACATGAATCATGAAGGGAGACGGAAAAGAGGAAGGCCAAAGAACACACTACGCCGAGAATTGGAAGCAGATATGAAAAGGATTGCTGAGGACAGAGTTCGATGGAGAATGTTAGTGGGCGGCCTATACTCCTCCACAAGCGATAACAGGCGTAAGTAAGTTAGATAAAAATGACTCTAGATTAGTGTTAAATCTATAGAAGAGTTCAAATGGCACGATTGAGATACGGGCGAAGTCGAAGTTCACAAAACAGTGATTTGTTTAAAAAGAGGTTCTCTATTGAATAGCATATATAAATTAGTTACAAACCCCAACTTGTGAGGTATCTGTGGCGTTTCCCACGTCCGTAAGTCTGAAATAAGAAGGGCTTCCTGCGATAGTAATATAAAGAATACTTACAACATACGATAGTGAAAATGACAGCTGATAGCTGTGTCTAGACTTGATAACAGTTTATCAACAAACAAAAACGGGACCAAGAGCAAAAAATATGGAAAACGTTGCGTTTAAACAAGGACTAAACGATGATACAAAAACTGAAAATAACTGCTACAGGGATTGAAAGAAAGTAATTACAATGATAAATACAATAAATGTTATAAATATATGTAAATATTTTAGAATACACAACAAACTTGCGTTACAACACACGCGTAGAAATTGCTAGGAATACAACTATTTACTGAATATTAATAAGTAGTATAAAAATACACAAAAGAGTTAAAGGGGGGAAGAGAATAGTCAGAGAACGTAAACAGACTTTACAGTTAGTAAGGAAAGATGATGAGTGGAGGACGCTTATTTTATTTTAGAATGTGTAGAAAATATGATTTCCTTAACGGGATGATTTTACAACTGTATTTTATTTTTACTCTAGTTTCAGTGAATCATTCTTATGCATTATAGATAATGGAACTCGAGTGTAAGGAAATGCAGCTTAGTTTTATTCAAAAGTTGGTAAAATTCTCAGTTCATATCAACTAGTAATAGTGTTTGTTTAGAGTAGGACTAGTCTAACTTAATCACTGATTTTTTATGATACTTCGTTGAAATAGTTCACCTCCAGTGGCTAAGTACTCTGCAAATTACTGGACAAAGCCCATGAACAGACAATGTCAGGCGTCTGGAACTCGAAATAACAGTCACTCAAGACCAAAGTCAGAAGTTTCAGTACAAAAGTCGAGACAGTTCTGTTGTACAGAGCTGAAACTTGGAGGGCAACTAAAACAGTCATCAAAAAAGTACAGGTATTCATTTATTACGTCATTCATTATTTCAACTCCTTCTGAAGTTTAAACTACATAATTGTCATTTTTCTTCAATTCATAACTGACTGATTTAAATTTATATCTTTCTTTATTGCCATTAATCCATTTTCAGTTGCTTCATTACACAATCATCTAATGTTTGTTAACTCCATGAGTTCTAAACACTATTTCAATGTTCTGGAACTTTCCCTCCCAAACCTTATTTATCCGAAACAAAATTTTTATGACCTAATTAACTATATTGAAGTCTTCGCTACATCATAATACATGTATTCATTTTTAATCACCCTCGTATGTATAAGTATGTCAATAGCTGTAATAACGATTTTAAAATATTAAAGGTTTTAAGCAGCTGAAGAGAACCTAACGAAATAAAGTGAATTCATATTATTCTTCACCAATCTTCGTTCTTGCTCCCTTCAAGATAATAAAGGGAACCATGTGTACAAAACTATTTATAAACAATTGTCTACAAAGGCTACTCAATGTTCGTTGACCGGACAGCATCAGCAATAACCTACCCTTGCAGAGAGAAACCCATCTTGTTTCTGGAGAGAAAATTAGGAAAAAGTGCTGGAGGTGGGTGGGACACAAATTGTAGAAATTATTAAACTGCATCACAAAGCAAGTCTTAACTTGGGATCCGGAAGGAGAAAAAAAAAGAGGTAGACCAAAAAACACGTAGCTCCAGGAATTGGATGCAGACACTGAAAAAGCGAACAACACTTGGCAACAACTGGAAAGGAGAGCCCGTGACAGAGCTGGATGGAGAATCCTAGTCGGGGGCCTATGCTCCACGAGGGGTAACAGACATAGGTAAGTGACTTAAGTACTTAGGACCAAGTAGTCCTAAATCAAAATGACAGTAACCCCTAATAATGATAAGGAAACTGAGATGAGATGAATGAAATGAGAATTGAATTCTTCTATCGGTATAATTTAATCAAGTAGCTGAGTGAACACAATAAGGTAGTAATTTGTAAAGTAAATAATTACTGTAGAAAACATAATGGTATTTCTCTTTGGATTGTATAAGGCTTTCTAACACAGTAATTAATAGTAGCTACCTAATGTAAATGGATTTAAGCTTGTCTTGGTAAATAATTCCTAGTATATATATTATTTCTATCCAAGCTAGATCGGGATGATTGAACAAATGGAGTATAGCAAATTATAAGAATTTAGATGTAAGCTTAATCACACTCAACATACTTTTTATTACATTGAAACTTATTAAATGTAACAAACGTATAGTTACGCATTTTAGAGACAGTCCCAGTTAAAAAATATGTCAAACAGTTTGTATGTTATATTAATTATTAAACTGAACACTACAGTGAATGTTTTGAAGTAGGATCCCTCCCGAAACAAATATTCCTTTCCTATCTCCCCCAACTTCACCAATATAACACAAGTTTTGAGAAAATACAAGTTAAACAATAGTTTAACCGAAGTATTCTATTAGGTACTTAATTTGGACCTAAATACGAGTGTAAATCTATCCTGTAGTAGGTGACACAAGTTACGAATATTTGATGAAGTATCCATTTCTTCAACATTACAGATATATTCATAGTTTAAATTAAGAACTGATCTTGGTTAGGTCTCCCTGTGGTGAATGCTGTTTATGCTGACAGGCATAAGTAGTATGTAGCACCAATCGAAAGTGCAATACATAGCAGTGGAAGATTGAAGTGAAGAGAAGAGTGAGGGAAACAAAGAGGAATTGGAATAACAACCGGATTTAAAGAATGGAGAAGTATGTACAGGACAAATGATGGAGGATGTGCAAATAATGTATTTAATGTATGGTTTTCGTATTTTACGAAAGCACTAAGCAATTCTGCATAAAAATGGTTTTCCCCACCAAGTCATCATTTACTACACCCCCATAGAAGACCTGGAAGCACTGGACGGCGGTTTCGTCCTAGTGTGAAACTTTTCAGCAGTGTCTATCCACAACCCTGGAACTAGTAATTGAATCCAGGACTGTCAGCGGTGCTTACCAGTAAGTTTGAAATCTGGGTACAAAGCATTCTGCTGACTACCTAGAATCAATACTTAATGAGATATACTAAACAAAATTGATACAAATTAACACAATTACTAATAAGTAATATAACATGGAAACTTAAGAAAATAAAAACTCACAGCCTGTCCAGCAATATTGATACTAGGTTGGCCTTTTGTTAGTTTGTTGAAAAACCTTACGCCTTTTGAAACACTACTCCTAGGTTTGCCTTTATCAACAACATCCCAAACTTCTACTTTAATTACACTTTGAGAATTCTGATGATTCCAATGAATGTTAGCTAGCTATCGAATGAAAACAATATCCAATGGATAACAGTTTTAGTATGATTTATTAGAATAATATCAAAATGTAAGGCTAACGGTCAAAAATAGTAAAATAATGTTATCAAAAATTAACATAAGGATGCTTTAATTATGAAAAATTATTACAGTACATAATTAGGTAACATTCACGTTGAAATGCTACAAAAAGTTTCCATCATGAGATTACTTATTGGTGTTAACACGAGACCACACATCCAACAAAAAACTCTATGATTATTAAATTTTCCAAAACCTAATAAACTCAATACATGGGGAATTATGAAACATGGAAAGGTGGTGGGGTAACACAGCTAAGCTCTATGTCAAAAAAGTCAGAAGTGAGCATTCAGTGGAATGCGGGGATTATATAAACAGGAAATGTGTGTGGTGAAGCACTGGAGACAATGTTGCATAATGATCCATCTTGGTTAAAAAACGAGACTATAATATAATATTAATCACTGAACAGTTCAATTATTGACATTTAATTCGTAATGTATACAGGGAAAACTAATATTTAAGTAAGTTTAGCAACTACGAGAAGCCAGAATTTTTCAACATTGAACACGACTAAAGAACAATGTGACAGTTTCATAAGGGTATTTACAGAACCACTTACGTAATGTATACTTAGATAATCCTAAGTACACGCAATTATTTACAACAAAATTTCAGCTTCGTCAATTTAAGACTATTACTTATTACGGGGCACTAATTACATAACAATGTATTTGCCCGTTAAATGATTGACATTTTATTGATAAGTTACTTTAAAAATCAGAACTCTGATTTACTCATATTTTTGAATGGTTTTCGTAAGTTTGCAACTTTGCGCACCCCTAATCCACTTCTAACCTACACCTACACCAACCAGTTTAGCATACCAATTTAAATAATGGCTAAGTATTAGCAACGCATGTTGCGATCACCACAATAAATGAAGGTCCGCAATCTTATCAACTGGTTTAAAATCTCTGTCAAATCATTTTATACTTAAACACTAGGATTGTTTATTTGTTGATTGTAATATACACGAGAGATCTTTTAAAGATTCTTTAATAAGAGTCTTTTACGTTAGTAAGACAGCACAGAGAACTAATGTGCAATACATTAACTTTGATAAGCATTCTAAATGCAGCACAGGTGGTATAATTCGGTAAAAACTAAACTTGTGCTTACGTGGAGGCTCCGCCAATGCATCAAACCGATAGACCCCTAAGTCAAGTGATAAACCCGTTCATTCACTACATCTACTATTGTTAAACTGGGTGGTGATGTATATCAGTCTTGAAGCAACATATTGCGATTAGAAAACGAGGAGCATATCCCGAAGTTCAGATGTTATTGATAAGTCTTGCTAGTTGAACGATATACTCGGATCCTAAGCTAGTCTCGTAACCCCCAAGCTAAATCTACACAGCGACTTGAACACGAGAGAAAAGGCGCAAAATATGCAAGAAGCACTTTACTACAAAGGTTCATTTATGTACAGAAAATATAGGGTTTTTATAGTATTTTAGAAGTCCTTGGGTTTCCCTGAAAATTCTGGAATGCTACTAAACATAGTTGTAGTAATCGGCCAATCAGAAACTCTATATGTAATGTTTCTAGCAAAACTTCTAGTCAAATGCTGATTGGATAAAATGCTTCTTAATGTTTCCTGAGCCTTTCTTGTCTATTGCGAGAAATTTTTAGGATCACCTCAACAGTTATCGCCTGATATGTTTACATGATATTGCATTAATTTTGCACAGTTACAAGTCAATACCAGGACCACAAGTAAAGGGTCAACTTCTGATAAGTTTGTGAAGGCAATTCTTAACAAAAAAGGCCATAAGAACGAACTGACTCTAAGGGTTATAAAATAATTTGAGGATCGTAATTCTTGATAAAGTAGGGATTGACATTGTCCAGAATGACGGTGAAGAACTCAAGATGAAACCACTTAGCTTAGAAAACGCCACACCGACAAAAACACAGTAATGTTTCGTAATTTTGAATACAGTACTCGTGAATATGTATCAAGACACCATACCGTATGCAAATAATAATAATAATAATAATAATAATAATAATAATAAAACATTGATATTATATTTAACTGATTTAAAAATACTTTCACAATCAACTCAAGAATTTAAACTTGACTAAAAATATTTAAACTAATTAGTCCCTTTGGTGAATTTGGATGCTGTCAAAAGAAGACGAAGAGTATCAGAACTATGTGATATGTTTGCAAAATACGTTTCGAACAATTTGATCACACATACTTGTCAAGAACAATTATGTATGAAAACAGAAAAGGTCAACTGGACAAATGGAGAGTAAGAGGTAATAATCAAGAGAATAATGTGAAACTTTCCGTACTGGATTATGAAACAATATTACCAGGATAGTGTCAGAGTGAAAACAGTTTTTGAATGCATAAGGGGGTTTGAGTTTGTGTGTGGCCAAGGCTTCAATAAACCTTAGTATACGTCCTTGAACCCTTCGTACAACGCCACAAAAGTCAAGTTAAGATCAATCTAATGACTTGTTTTAACTATGTGTTTGGCGATAGAGAACAATGGACATTTATCATCTACTCATATCGGATCATTTGATTTTGTTTGGGCTTGCAACGAATTCCTCTTTGATTCTTCATATTTTCCAGTCGTCGTGGAGGAGGAATAAATATGTATGTAAGTGTGTAGAAATACATTCGTACTTACATAAGCAAGTGAACCGTGTGGGAAAAATTCCCGTTATATATGTGCATATATACTATGTCTAATTGACCTTTTACTTTTTCGTATATATATATATATATGTTCTCAACAAGTATATGTGTGGTCAGACTGTTCGAAATGTATTGTGCTAATAAAACACATAGTTCTAATAATCTTCGTCTTCTCATTACAGTATCTCGAGATATTTTGTCATAATATTTCATCTACTTTCTAAATAGTAAGATATAATTATTAGAATTTTAACAAATAAACAAAAATAAAGTTACTTGAATTTCATTGGATGGAATGTATTCTTCTTTAAACTGTTCACCCTTCAAGCGCGAAAGTAAAGTTGATTTTCCAACATTACGATCACCGCGTATAACAATTTTCACTAAAAATACAAGTAATTTAAATTTCCTAATTACTAGATTCATACATATAACTGCATGTATCGACTTTTTCATAGGATTTAGACAACACTGAAATTAATCGAAAACTGGACAAAAGTACAATTCAAGGGAGCATATAAAACTAAAAAAATGAATTTAACTGAACCACCATGACAAATTTTACTCCACGTTTCAGGAAAAGCAAATAACATAGTGGAAACCTTGAATACATCTAGATGCTTTGGAATTTGCAGATGAATTAGCCCTTCTATCCCATACTCAGCAACAAATGCAGATGAAGATAGCCAATACAGTGGAGGACTCCTCAAAAATAGACATTCACAAGGGAAAAAGTAGGATCTTGAAATACGAAACAGTGAGCATCAACTACATTATGCTCGATGGAAAATCTCTGGAACAGGTGGAAGCCTCCATATACCTGCAGGTTTTTATTGATAAACGAGGGGGATCTGATGAAGATGTGAAGGTACGAATTGACAAAGCAAGGACAACATTCCTACAAATGAAGGATATCTGGAACTCAAAAGAACTGTCACCTAAGAATAGAGTAAGAATTTTCAACACGTGTTAAAAATTTATTGTAGGGAGCTGAAAGTTGAAGAATTGCGACGATCACCAAAACAGTGCAGGTTTTATAAATAGCTGTTTGCGAAAGATACTCCAGATCCACTAACCACAGACTATCGACAATAGCCCAATCTGAAACAAAACAAACCAGTTGCCAGTTGAGGAGGAAATTAGAAAAAGAAGCTGAACGCGGATAAGACATGCTTTGTGGAAACCATGTAAAATTACATCGCGAAGATCTAACTTAACAAAAAGAAAAGAGGAAGACCAAAGAGCATATAACGCCGAAAACCAAAGGCAGACGATAAGACTATGGGCACCAATCGTGAACAACTAGAAAAGAGCCCAGCACAGAGTTGTTTGGAGAACCTTGGTCAGTGGTGTATACACTACTAGCAAGCCCCAGCAAAAGTAAATATTTCTAATAAATTTGAGGTCTGATGAAATGCACCCAATATTTAGATTTCGAGGTCACTGATAAAGAGCTCTAGATATGGATGAGTTATTCATGAATAATGGATCTTTACAAACTTGAATATAAACATATTCATAGCTAGATTTCAATTCACATAATTTAGTTCTTTAGCCAGTCGGATGTAAAACCAGTGAATTAGTGCCTATTAAAATTTTAGAGAAAATAATAGTAATGATAAAAGCAAATATTTTAATTTTTATGCCAATTCCTAAACATACTATTATAGTCAACTCCATGAGAAAATTTCTCTTGTAAATATTCACCAATAGGCTGTATATCAGCAGATGAATACCTTTTCGTAGTTGTTTCACTTTTATCCCACCACTTTTTGGCTAAAGACATGTTCAGTAAAAATTCACAAGTTCAGTAAAGACGTTTATTTTCGATTTTGTGCAAATAATTGTGGAAGTAAGCACGTTACTAAAAGTCAAATAAAAACAAATAGAAAATGAAAGGGCATAAGTCAAAAGAATTTGTTAGGCATTGGTATACGAATAAACAATATTACAGATATTCAGTCACATGATTTGTAATGGTCTTGCTAGTTTGAGGATGGTTGACTTTAATTGAAGACTAATATCAGTTGAGGAAATACTGAGATATTTAGTAATGTGATGGGGGGAGGCTAAACAAACAGACACTGGATTAAACAGTTTGAGGATAGTTGAATCACATTTTTTAACAACTATAGAGATGATCTTTAACGCATCTATTTGATGACAAGTATCCAATATATGATAAGATATTGTACTACTTAAGGGAGTGTGGTTTTTGAGACGAGAACTTTTAAAATGCACGAAGGTTTTACAAGATAACTAATTTTTATTTTACTTGTGCTACGCTATCGCGTAAACAGAGGTTAGTACGTTAGAAAACACGGAGTCTCTTAGATTATTGAAATTATACATTAATTCAGAGCCTTTCAGATATTTTTTAAAACAGAGGACAAGTATTTATATACCGTCTCTAAACTAGTTTTCTCTTCCTAAAAGTTGACTTGACAAAGTAAATGACTTAAATTCACTAGTGCTTAAACAAAGTAGCACACATAAAACATACCTCATGATAAATAACATGAAAGTATGATACTTTCAACCAATGGAGCATGGGTTTAGGCTTCTTCAAAATAACGCTATACTGTTTGCTTAACTACAGTGCATCAGCACCTGACTTTTTCTCTATAGACTTTAAAGAGAAAAACAGTAAAGTCAAAAGCCTTATAACTGGTTACGTTGATAACAATGTGCTCTAAGCTGTGGATGCTTTACGCTAAACGTTGTGAACCATGACAGAATTCATATTAAACCCTAAAAGTATTTGAGTCTTATTTTCCACTAAATATAAATTTTCTACGGAATTTCGGATGAGCTACATACATAATGAATTACTTCGGAAAATAACTTCAAAAAGTAAGGGCAAAATATTTTTTATAAACTACAGATCACAAACATTTCGGAGCTCCAACAGTCATATCGATGTAAGTTATAGGTATTTTAGGGAGAAGTTATGGACTCCGGTAGTGAAATCTTATTTTAACTTAATAACGTAGCATGCAACTAGGATATGTTTAATCAACTAGATAAATTTTCGTTTAGCCAACAAAGGAATTCGCTGTTATTCACGCCATTAATACAAACTGAGTGGCGGTTATTCTAAGTGGCTAATCAGTAACCAAATTTATGTCATGAAGGATAACTTGACCGGCGAATGTGTAGCTGATAATAAAGATATAGACGATCAGTCCCTGACCAAGTTTAAAGTGATGTGATATTGCGACAAGCTATTACTCCAAAAAGTAATTTGCCTGCAACAACACGAACGGCGCATACGTGGATATAGTGTATTTTGGAAACAAAGTAAACTTCCTAAGGGAAAAGTAGATTGCTTAGGGAAACATAA